>NW_016158620.1:86421-95994 GCF_001687245.7 Rhagoletis zephyria
AACAGCGGTCGTCCCTCGGCAGGCAATGGCAAACCTCCGAGTGTATTTCTGCCATGAAAAACAGCTTCTCATAAAAATACAATCGCCGTTCGGAGTCGGCGTAAAACTGTAGGTCCCTCCGCTTTGTGTGACAGCATCTAGGCGCACGCCACAAATCGGAGGAGAAGCTCGGCCAAACACTAGCATATGTGTAAGCGCCAATCTACAAAAAAAAAAAATAAAAACAAAAAAGATTCAGAAAAACCAAGGTTATATAGGATATCAATCAAATTTCGAGAACCAAATTTTTTATAAATAAAAGCACCGACTCCTAAGAGAACTGGCGACCGGAAAGAATGAGGTCGAATTGCCGAAATTATCGCATGAGCGATACTTATGCATTTCCTATGGTGCCTTTCGACCGAACCCCTCTTTGATGACACGATCACTGCAGACAAGATTTCTGAAGGGATCCTGGGACTTGAGCTTCTGCTTCTTTTAAAAATTTGTCCGGAGAAGGATACGAAGTTGTCTCGTACTTTTCTCCTCGGATATCCTCGACGATAATAGCAGCAGCTTCGCGTAAAACTCTCAATCTTTCTTCTTTCGGATCGCGAGCTCTACATTCGTAGCATGCATTTGATAACAGCTTACGTCCGGTGACATTCTTAAATCAAGCAATGGGCGAAGTACTTTGCGTTTCAAAAATGACTACACTGTCATGATATTTTGATACCAAGCGTTGTTTGACAGTAGAAATTGTGGGCTTGTAATCACCTTTAATTTGTTTGATTAAATGTGTCACTGAAAATTGATACTCCTCATAATTATCATCAACATAATCATATATATCGTTCATTGCTTCATTAACTTTGTCACATTCCACTCATCCTGATTTTATTCCTGATTGTATTCTATATAATGATATACTACAAGCAGCGTGATATCGTGCACCAACTACGGTTAAATCGGGGACAGCATTAATACGCTCAACAACTTCTCGATCGAAATCATCCTCTCTATAGAATAAATGTTTGAAAACATTATCTCGAACAACGTTTGATTTAACGAGTGATATCCTTTTTCGAGACTTGGGAATAAAATTTTGTTTGCTTCGCAATAACTTCTTTATCAGTGGTTTTGCACAAATAAAACATAAATTGTGAAAATCAAAAATCGGCGTTACGGGCTGTTGCGATGATGATGATGTTGAAGGTAATAATGATGATGTTGAAGGTAATGATGACGATGCCTCGCTGACGTGGCGGCGACGCTGGGCTGCATCCACATTTTGCTCTCTCGTATAGCTACACCAGCAATTTCTGTGGATTGTCACTGAATCCAAATCTCTGAGCTTTCTTTCGTGATCATTATCACCTCTTTCGATACTCACGGACAACAGTTTTGTAACGCCCTTCTCCTTAGCAATTGAAATTTTACCACTATCTAAAGATTTTTCACATATAAAGCACTTCTCCATTCCAAACACTTTCACCTCGAGCCAGGCATAGCTGGAGTTTATTTTGAACACAAATTGTTAAAAAATCCCGAAAAACGTGACCAAAATGGTTACCAAATAGTTTATTTTAATTATTTATATAAGACACCCGAAGGACATACCCTAAATAAGAACGCATTTATATAGAGACACTACGAATATAAATTTAAGTATCAAAACGCCTATACGATTTAAGTTACTCGCACATATGTTCATTGATGGGTCAAACACTACATAATTCGAAATCAGCGCTTACTATGATACAAAAAACAATTATTAGAATTATTTTAAGAAGGTTTAAATGTTCAATTCTTCATTAACTAATGATTTTGTTTCGAAATTAAATCAGAGTGGTGGGTTAGTTCTACAACCGGATATACAAAAAATTTGGATAGAACTCCCAGCCCTATTTAGTTTAAATTTTGAAGTTAAATGTTTTGATATACGGTATGCGAAAAGATGAAAATGAACATCAAAACCCAAAACTCAACCGTAGTGCCAACTATCGGACCCAGTTTTGAATATAAACCATCCAGAAATCCACTAAAAAAAATGGGTCCAGCCGCTTAGGAAGAGCTCAGTGATATAAACACACCCACAGAAGATTACCGGCGTTTTCAAACTGATCCGCCATTTTAATTTTTCAAATCTGATTCAGATTCGTAATCAGAGACCTTAAGAACACTCGATTGTAGAGTTCTGAGCGAATCTAAACGATTAAAATTTTTTTTTCGCCATATTGGGTCCGCAATTTTGAATTTTTCCAACCTGACCTCAGATTCGTAATTAGCGGCCCCAAGCACCCCAGAGGAAAACTTTACAAACGAATCGGGTCGACTCTAATTTTTTGGCCGCCATATTGGGATCGCCATTATGAATTTTTAAAATCTTGCTCTAGGTTCGCAATCAGCAACCCCAAAAACATAAGAACCTACTGTTACTTTTTCTTTAAGATGTAAAGCAAAATCTAATTTACGGTTAGTTTAGTCGCCATATTTGAGACGCCATGTTCAATTTTTGAAAAGCCACACTGTTTTTAATGTAGGGCGTCTATGTGATCATTTTAAGACATTAATCGTTGTAATCCGTCCTATAAAATTTTGGCCGTCGTACTGTACCGGTTGACGTGATATGGAAATGAATTTTGGGAGTGTCTATTCGCACTTTGCCAGTGTCACCAGTGTCACCAGTTTCACCAGTGTCGCCAGTGCACCAGTGTCGCCAGTGCACCAGTGTCGCCAGTGCACCAGTGTCGCCAGTGCACCAGTGTCGCCAGTGCACCAGTGTCGCCAGTGCACCAGTGTCGCCAGTGCACCAGTGTCGCCAGTGCACCAGTGTCGCCAGTGTCACCAGTGCCACCAGTGTCACCAGTGCCACCAGTGTCACCAGTTTCACCAGTGTCGCAAGTGTCGCCAGCGTCACCAGTATCGACGGTGCCGCCAGTGTCACCAGTGTACCAGTGTCCCCATTGTCACTAGTTTACCAGTGTCACCAGTGTCGCCAGTTTCATCAGTGTCACCAGAGTACCAGTTTCACAAGTCTCGACAGTTCCACCAGTGTCGCCAGTGTCACCAGTATCCCCAATGTCACCAGTGTACTAGTGTCACCAGTGTCGCCAGTTTCATCAGTGTCACCAGTGTCACCAGTGTACCAGTGTCACCAGCGTCGCCAGTGTTCCAGTGTCGCCAGTGCAGCCAGTGTCACCAGTTTCACCAGTGTGGCCATATGGTTTTACATAGAAAAGCGCCGCAGACGAAATCGGCCGATTTTTTAATCCTTTTTACTATATATTGAATTTTTTTACAGAAAAAGCGCCGCAGGCGAAAATTTGGAATAAAAAATCGCGCGATTTTTTATTCCACATTTTCACTATATATTAAATTATTGCTTTTTAGATACGAATTAAAACAATATTTTAATATATAGTACCAAATTTGGAATACAAAATCGCGCGATTGTTTATTCCAAATTTTTGCCTGCGGCGTTTTTTTCTTTGAAATTTTCACTCTATAGTAGAATATTGTATTATACCCGTATTAAAAAAAAACAATAATTTAATATAGACTATATATAAAAATATTGTTTTATATTCGTATCAAAAAACCAATAATTTTATATATAGTAAAAATTTGAAATAAAAAATCGCGCGAGTTTTTATTCCAAATTTTCGCCAGCGGCGCTTTTTCTATAAAAAAATGCAATATATAGTAAAAACGATTAAAAAATCGGCCGATTCCGTCTGCGGCGCTTTTCTATGTAAAACCTTATGGCCACACTGGTAAAACCTGTGACACTGGCGGCACTGTCGACACTGGTCACACTGGCGACACTGGTGGCACTGGCGACACTGGTACACTGGTGACACTGGCGACACTGGTGGCACTGGTACACTGGCACACTGGTGACACTGGCGACACTCGCGACACTGGTACACTGGTATACTGGTGAGAATGGCGACACTGGTGACACTGGTACACTGGCGACACTAGTGACACTGGTACACTGGTGTCACTGGCAGAGCCGAAGACTTCCGACACTGGTAGACTGGTGACACTGGCAAAGTGCGAATAGACACTCCCATGAATTTTACGCCGCTTCCCTTACATCTCTATGTTTGGCACGTTCCCGGCCTTGATCTAAGCGTCGTAAAAAAATATAGGTATAAAAGTTGTGAAGACTCAAATTCTCTACAACGTTGGAATTTCAATATGCTATGATTTTCAACAGAAATTGTCGAAAAATGGCGAAACCCGTAATAATATAAAATTTTTTCGCAGTTTTTGCTAATTATTTACAATAAAAAATGCTATTTTTAAAAAACCTTCTATATGACAAATGTGGGAAATTAAATTCTCTACAGATTTGTATTTAACCATTTTTTATGAAAAATGCAAAATAAGTTTGCAAATCGCAAAAAAAACCTAAAAAAACTTAAATTCAAGATGGCGGAATGTTGCCAAATGAAATTTAGGGGCAAGACTGTGGATCCATGATCTATGTGTCAAATAGAAGTAAACTGCATCAAAAAATCGCTGTTACAAATTTTTTTAAATTTTCCTAACAAATTTATCTAATTTTACTGGGCTAGTATTGTAATAGGAGCGCAGCAATACATACATACATACATATGTATGTTTGTACATATGTACATAGAAGAAATATTTTTGGAAATTCATACAAAAAATTGTAATTTTTTCAATTCAATTTATTTTCACTTTGTAATGTCGACACATATATCAGAACAGGTATTCACTTAAATCTAAAAAAATTTTAAGCCAAAATCATTTATTCGTTTTGTATATGTATAAATAATTCATAAGCCGTTTTGAATAAATTCAGCAGTTTTTTGCAAATACATTGAAAAAACAAGTAAGAAAGTCTAAGTTCGGGCGGAGCCCAACATTAAATACCCGGCGCAAGTATTAAATATCTGTTTTCTACCTTTCCGAAAGCTACCGCTACATGATAAGCCGGGGTGTATAAATATTAAGTAAATTAGCGTCCTTCAATTTCGAAATATTGAAAATTCAAGCATTTCTGAAAATTTACCGTTATATGAAAAGCGGCTAAAATTTTAGTCCGATTTCAACAATTTTCAACGGTTTGCTTTTATGTGGCAAGCACAATAACCATACCGAGCTTGGTACAAATTGCTAGAACGGTTAGCGAAATACATATATGTGATCATAAGTGGGCGGTGCCACGCCCATTTTCCAAAATTTTATCATAAACGTAAGCGTCTTGGTAAAGAATTGTTGCAAACATCAATTTCGAATAAATTAGCTTTAATATTTAATGATTTATCGAGGATTTCGTATTTCTCTAAATTACCGTTATATGGGATGTGGGCGTGGTTATTGTCCGATTTTAGAAATTTTCGGCCATTTGGTATGCTGTACCAGGACCAACAACTGTGCCAAGTTTGGAAGAAATTGGTGTAGCGGTTACCAAGATATACACATGTAACCATAAGTGGGCGTGGCTACGCCCATTTTCCAAAAAATTTTAATATTCTTATTTTCCGTCTAACAATCATTGCAAATATCAATTTTGAGTGAATTATCTTCAGTAGTTACTAAAATATCGCAGTTTTCGTATTTCTGAAAATTACCGTTATATGGGAGGTAGGCGTGGTTATTGTCCGATTTTGCCTATTCTCAATACCGTCCGTCCTATGCCCAAAAGAAGTGCACGTACCAAGTTTCGTTAAGATATCTCAATTTTATTTATTTATCTTTTCATTCTGATCATTTATGTATACATTTGTCTATATCTATCTCGATTCGTTTTGCCTGTTACAAACAACCGTTATGTGAACAAAGTTATAATACCCTTGTGTACAAGTGCGCTCGGGTATAATAAACCAGATTGGACCATAACTAACACTTTTAATTTTTGTCTATAAGCCCTTCTCCTGGGAATTCCCATATATAATATTATATTCATGAAATCATGTACATTCTTTGAAACCGTCTTTATACAGTCTATTTGAAGTACATAATGCCAAACAATTTTCTAAAGTCAAAATTGTGGGCGCTAGGGTTTACCTTCACCTAAATCATCGAAATTGTGCACTGTGCGACGGTCTTTAAGATGAAGGAAGTTAAACTAAGTTACATAAGTAGGTATTACTTTTGAAATTTTTTGTAATTTTTGTAGTGAAATTTTCCAATTTTTTGTAAATACTTCTAATCCTTACTCCTTTTTCAGCAGAATATTTTACTACTTCTCAAATAAAGGTCAAAAAGACCGGATATGAAAGAAAAAATTTATCCTGAAATTTTATTTCATATGATTAATACTTGGTATTCTAGTTTTTTGCGACAACTTTGATCACAAATTGGCATACCTAATTCGACTGCCAAACAACATTGTGACCTCCACGGCTCGGACTCCTTGGGGGTTTTGATATACTTACCAGGCGCAATCGCTCTGTACTTCAGTTGCCACACCGTGTTTTTTTTCTATTTCTTGCCTTTTGGGAGCAAATATTTTGAAATAGTAAATAAGTTCGTGGATCTTTATTAGTGTTAAACTTCTCACTTATAATTTTCGACGTTTTGCGCAGGGGTAGAATATGTTTAGAAATCTCTTGCATTTGTGTGCGTATTCAAAAAAGTGGGAATCTTTAAGTACTCCTGACCCTACCATTATATCACTCACATAAATAGCCATATAATTATTGAATACATACTTATCTTCTTAAATTTACAAACAGAGACCCAAAATAATTATTATCCTAATATTTGAGATCAAAAACGTCTCCTTGTTTTAAGGGAAATTTTTTTCGTCTTTCTTATCTTTTTTCGTCAAGTGGGATGATTATTTTCAGATGGAAATTATTTACGTCTTTTCATAATAATTATATGGAAGTTTATTTTTCTCGTCTCTCGGGACGTTTATTTCAAGACGAATATTATTTACGTCTTCTCATAATAATTATGTGGGACTTTATTTTTTTTTCATCTCCTGGGACGGGACGTTTATTTCAAGACGGAAATGATTTACGTCTTGTCATAATAATTATGTGGGACATTAATTTTTTTTGTCTCGTGGGACGTTTATTTTAAGACGGAAATGATTTACGTCTTCTCATAATAATTATGTGGGACTTTATTTTTTTTTCATCTCCTGGGACGGGACGTTTATTTCAAGACGGAAATGATTTACGTCTTGTCATAATAATTATGTGGGACATTAATTTTTTTTGTCTCGTGGGACGTTTATTTTAAGACGGAAATGATTTACGTCTTTTCGTAATAACTATATATGCGACTTTTATTTTTCTCGTCTCTTGTGACGTTTATTTCAAGACGACAATGATTTACGTCCCACGTTTTCTCTTAATAAAACCGGTACATGTACAGCCGATTTCACGAAATTAAACGCAAATATCTCAGAGCTCGATTATTGGAATTTGATTTGCTAACATCTGGCAACCCTTTTCAATAAACTAAAACCACGTAAAAGCAAAGCCCTTTAATTTGACACCACATTTTTGAAAATCGAACGAACGATACAGATTTGATGACATGAACAATTGTGGCATTAAATATTTAATGCGTCAAATCTCCGAACTTAATTAATAAGTTTCATTCAACAAAAGTTCCATATAATTATTAGGAAAGGACGTAAATCATTTCCGTCTTGAAATAAACGTTCGATAGAGGAAAAAAAATAAAAATCCCATATAATTATTATGAGAAGACGTAAATCATATTCGTACTGAAATAAACGTCCCGTGAGACGAAAAAAAAATCCCATATAATTATTATGAGAAAACGTAAATCATTTTCGTCTTGAAATAAACGCCCCGAGAGACGAAAAAATATAGAAATCACATATAATTATTATGAGAAGACTTAAATAATTTCCGTCTTGAAATAAACGTCCCACGAGACGAAAAAAAATCTAAGTCCCATATAATTATTATGAGATGACGAAAATAATTTACATTTTAAAATAATCGTCCCGCGGGACGAAAACAACTCTTCCATTGTTCAATAATAATTATAGAGCAATATTTAATTTTATTTCTTATAATCGTTATGGTCTCTGTTTACAAATGTATATGTTAGTTCACTTGTATGTTACGTTCTTTGACAGCTGGTTCTGCGGTTATTTATATATATATATATATATATATATTGTTTTATTAAAATTTTAATTCTATGTGGAAAATGTTTTATGGTGTGAATATTGAACAGTATGTATTTAGAAATTGTTTTAATCGTTTAGATGTGGCGACTCACATTGTCTTTTCTACATGGAAGTTGGTCGGCAATGTACTATAGGTCCTGGAGAACTATGGATGGAGACGGAAGATCCACTTGTAGCTCAGAGTATGCACAGCATGATCTCAAGGTATGTTAAAACTATAGTTTTTCCAGTAGTCGACATTAGACTGCTGTATAATTAAAAATAAATAGATCGATTTACCATGTGTTCTTCAGACTATTTTTTCCGAGAAATTTTCAGCCCGGTTTATTGCACTTGCAATAGCTCTTTTCTTGATAAGTTATCAAGATTGAAAATGCACTTGGCAAGCGTTTACAAGCCGAAAATAAATGGCTGTCAGGCGTTCATTGTAGCAAGCACTGGCGTTACTCTTGCTGCTGTGGAAGCGACGCCAACGCAACGGCGAAGTTGTATGTGGACGAGCCTTAAGCGGTTCTGGCCGAGTTCCATAACGCAAGCTAGTCGTTTTTCTTCTGTGTCTAATAACGACAATTAGAAATGCTAAGTTAAGCCAAGTCCTTCTCCACCTGGTTCTTGCATCGCAGAAGAGGCCTTCCCTGCCTCTCCTACGATCATCGTGCAAGATCCGCTTTGTATACTTCCAGAATGTTTACGCGGGGGTTTGGTAGATAACTGACGCTCTGGTGTCCCAGAGCCTTTATTTATAACAAAAACTCTTAACCTACACATACACAATTCTTACCCTAACCATAGTATATCTAAAACATGTGTGTTGCACTACACATGTAGTAGGTATGTATAACTTATCTAGAAAAACACTTAAACCGACAGTGCCAGGAAGTAATAAAAATAGTATACGGTTTCACTTGCATTTTAA
Source organism: Rhagoletis zephyria (assembly GCF_001687245.7). Lineage (NCBI taxonomy): Eukaryota > Metazoa > Arthropoda > Insecta > Diptera > Tephritidae > Rhagoletis > Rhagoletis zephyria. The sequence continues at coordinate 95,475 of NW_016158620.1, forward strand.
GCCAATCGCATTTCATAACATTTAAGAAATGCATACGTGACTATTCCCATACACCCTGGCACTTGNATACACCCTGGCACTGAATTGTAATGTCTATAATTGCCAACTAAACAACCCTTAGGTCATGTTGTGCGCATGTGCACTATGTATGTATGTGTACAATGCCGTTGCACGTGCGCACAATTGCTACTTTCTATTGTTCTACTTATCGGCCTTACAATCGTTACCACATGCTGAGGACATGCGCATCCTAAATGTGTGCCCTATGAGTGTGCGTAACTAATCTTAAGACTTGTGCAACAAGACTTAACATATTGCCCACGTTGAAAGTATTTACTTTCAAAAAAGGTGAACTATTTCTTATTCAAATAGGTGTTGTGAGGAAGTCACTCAATATTCAACCTACTGTACTTATATTTATGTACTTATTTATTCTTATCGACTATTCTATTATCTAAGGGCCAGAGCAGCGGGAAGATATCGTGTTGAGAGACCACATAGCTTCCGAAAGATGACGATC
>NW_016158620.1:100711-106195 GCF_001687245.7 Rhagoletis zephyria
AGTGTGACGTCACACAAAAGTTATTCTCAAAAATCCTCTCTGATGGGCGCAATCTTGTATTTTATCATTCTTGTGGAGTTATATAGTCAACGCGGAAAAGCCCGTATACATACGGTGACCATTCGCATCAATTTTGAGAAAGCTGTTCAGCTGAAAATTTGTTTATAGTCGGTACGTGTTATTGTCCCGATTTTTCAAATTTGCACCGATTATTTTCCGCTTTTCAGTGTTTTCTTTATTTATTTAATAGAAGTCTCCCTGTAATCTGACCCAAAAACCTTTTGAATTTTGTGAAATTATAAAAAAGTATACTGAGTTCCTTCAAAAATTCATGGATGTGAAAAATATAAGACAGAATATTTACGTATGTATATTGTGCATATACATTTTCGCGATGATTTTTCAAGTTTGTTTCTCTTTGTTTTGTTTTAAATAAAACTGTTTTAAACCTTATTATATCTTTTTATGCCGCTGTGGGGTGTAGTGGTTAGTAGTGCTCGCTTCCATTCCGCAGGGGCTGGGTTTAAGTCCGGGTCAACCAAAAAAAAAAAAATTAACTTGTCTAATTGCGGTCCCCCGGAAGCCAAGGGCGAACCTCCGAGTGTATTTCTTCCATGAAAAAACAGCGTCTCAAAAAAATACAATTGCCGTAAGCCGGCGTAAAACTGTAGTGTGTGACAACATCAAGGGCACGCTCTAAATCGGAGAATACGCTCGACTAAACACTAACATATGTGTTAGCGCCAATCTATATTATTATTATTATTGTTATTCTAAAAAGTAAATTGTATGTTTTTATTCGATGCTTTAGAAATGTCCCGATTTTTGTCCGCAGAAATATGGTCACCGTTCGTATTCACCATTCACCAGCACAGGGGATATTTGTACGATGAGAGAGGACTTTACTTCTCAGTTGTGTCCTCAGTCCAATTTAGCACTTGTTGGCAGAAGTGATTTTCCGTTGGATTTCAAGGCTGACATTATCATTGGTGTTAATGCTGGTTCCTAAATAAACTAAGTCATATACTTTTCCGAAATTATAGCTTACTACCGGAACGATCTTATTTTGGCGGATCTTTCCCATTATTTGACGAATGGTGAATATCGGGTCTATGGGCTTACTATGTGGAACTAGTTCGTTAACAATGGGCTTCAGACTTTCACACAATTCCTTAGATATCCTAGAGACCTATATCCGATACTAAAAAGCTGATCCCACAGTAGTACGGCGGGTTACCTTTCTTGTGGATTCATCTGACCATATTTTGCATAAGAGTTGATGCATGCACCATTCAACTCTCGACGCCGTACTTGAATAGCTCAGCTGGCAGGCCTTCACCTCCGGCAGCTTTGTTTTTTTTTTCAGCTGCGTAATTGCTATTCATATATCGTAATAGTCAGGCAATGGGACATCGCTCCCGTCGTCATCAGCTGACGGTTGGAGTTCATCTCCACTAGTTTCAGTGCTGTTACCATTATATAGGCTGAAAAATATTCCCTTAATGGTTTAAGTATATTCTGCACAGCGATTACTATGTCCCCGCGGTATCGGTTGTTCTTTCGAGCTCGCTAAAATCCGACTAATTTTTTAGCAGCGGTACGTAGTGAGGGGGAAATATCGTTCCGGTGGTCGCATGTGTCGGTTGGTTGAAAGAGCTCTCTGAGAGAGTCGAGTGGTAAAAATTACGTAACCTGAAAATACTATGTATTGGGCGAAGAATTCGATTCAATTTTCTAGTGAAAGTTTTGGTTTAAATGTCTAAAAAGCTTACAAATTGGAGCGAACAAATGCGAAAAAGTGCGGCAGGTGCAGTGCGTAATTAAAAGATAGGGTGTCCTTGCAAAATCCTTGTAAGGGTTCTCAATCTAGACCGTTTAAAATCTCCTTTTCTACAATGGGAGCCTCTAGCACAGTTTTCAACACACCTTCGCTTAGGTTTGTAAGTAAGCCATAAGAGAGTAACACCTATATCTCAATTAAAAAATTAAGTAAATTATCCTGAAAATATAATTACTTTTGACGATAACGCAACGGAAGTTAAAAAATCGTACATAAAAATTATATTGCCAAAATTGAATCCCGTGGTTAAACGGGCATTTCTTGGAGTTTATTATCTCATTTGCTTCCAACTACCCTCAGTTGCTTTAATCGATTTCTCTACATTACGTTTACAAGCAAAACAGGGAATTATAGATTTTTTACTTCAAAAGGGACACCGCGACCTAGAAGATCTTTTTTTTATCACGGCGATGGTTCTTAACCCTCACGGCCCAAGACGTTATTAGCCTCCCTTATAAATGCTAAAAGTTTCTTAGTAGACGAATTCCTAACCTTAAGGGCATCAGCCCAGAACTAAATGGCTTGATTGTAAGAGTTCTGCACAAAAACCATTTCGAACCATTACCTGAACCCCAAAATACCAGACGGGCGGTATTTAACCCAATTCCTATACGTAGAGTCTATTTTAGTTATGAGCAAACTTCTGCCGGGACGTATGTGTCCCGTTCAGATCGAAAGAGTTAATTCCAAAAACTCCAATTCTTCTTCGCTTTTCTTAAAAAGGAGTATTTTGAATATTGTAAATTCATCCTCAATTATGTTACATAAAAAAGGGTTTATGAAGTATGCAAACGTACATTTAGATAATTTAAAATCGGCAAATCTTTTGTCAAATTCTGCTTTTAAATCATGTGAAATATTTTTTTGGAGCCATGGAAAATGATGAAATATTCTTTTTTTGAGATCATGAATAAAACGACGTAGTTTAGCTTCAAAACTTAAAATAATTTGCGATAAATCAAAAACAGTTTTATTCTCCCCTTGTAGAGAAAAATTCAAGTTTTGCAAATGTTCCATCATATCGGTAAAGAACATTAAGGGCCAAATTAACAGTGCTTAGTTAACTCAGAATCGGCAGTTACCTACAGATTTTCAGTACAAAAAATCTGGCCCTTAGTCAGAAAGCCAATTTTCATTCTCCAATTGCGGGTAATGTCCCCATCTCAATTTGCGTATGTGTATATAAAAAACAACATAATGAATAAGAATGTCCTGCAAAGAAATGTGTATTTTAAAAAATAAAAACATCCAAAATGTTCTAAGCAAAGAGAAAGTAGAAGGAGCCGCATTTTGCTAAGCAAAGGGCCGCATTTGGCTCCGTTGTCTTATATCCTCTTATCTTATGTCCTGGACAAAAAATCCCTTCGCGTATTATACATAAACTAGTGAATCCGCATGGCGTTAAAATGTCAAAAATTTAATTTCAAAAACCTTTAAACTATGCCAAATGTTAGTCCAAGCTATAATCAATCCGAGTGCACTGTACGAAATCCGTTTCTGAAGTGAAGAGATGTCTCGCATAGTGTCAATTTTTAATACCATTAAATTTCAAATCACCCCGTACTGTTAACAAAGTTCTTACTTAAAAAAAGTAAAAACTTAAAGCACATCTACAGGCCAAGGTCTTTACTTTGACCCCTCATATTTGAAAATCGAAAGAACGGTGCAAATCGTATGACCTTCACGAAAAATGCCTTCTCGTAAAAAATATATACTTAGCTAGATTGGTATGACTTTTCGAAAAGGTGGCAAGCCTAATCAAAGATATTTTCAAACTAAAGCTTTCATACATTTCTTTGGATTGAAACTCCTATATTAATCTTTCCTAAAACTTGCGTATAAGCTAACAAAACTCGACTTTTCATACATGGGAAAACCCTTTTCAAATGTATGTACAATAGGGTGGTCCAAAAACAGTAAACTCGGAATTGTAATGCTCTCACCCCCTAGGATTGTTCTATATCGAAAAAAAGTATACCCCTATTTTTTATTTTGAAATCAAAAAATATTTAGAGGTCGCTCAAAGTGCTCAAAGTTTTCCATATTTTTATATGGGGGAAAAACAACTTTTCGTAGAAATGGTATAGAATTCTTGAAAACCAATATTTTTCGATCGGAAAACTCTGGTTCTCTTCCGGAGACTTTTTTATTGGTCCCCCCATTGNAATATTGTAAATTCATCCTCAATTATGTTACATAAAAAAGGGTTTATGAAGTATGCAAACGTACATTTAGATAATTTAAAATCGGCAAATCTTTTGTCAAATTCTGCTTTTAAATCATGTGAAATATTTTTTTGGNTGCAGACAAATTGAGTTCTCTCATAGAAAAATATTGATTTTTAAGAATTCTATACCATTTCTACGAAAAGTTGTTTTTTCCCCATACAAAATACATGGAAAACTTTGGGCGCTTTGAGCGACCTCTAAATATTTTTTTAATTTTTAAATAAAGAAATTGGGATAAATTTTTTTCGGTATAGAACAATCCTAGGGGGTGAGAGCATAAAAATTCCGACTTTACTTTTCCACGTGTATTTTTGGACCACCCTAATGTACAATCTTCTTAGATCTCTTTCGTATAATATTATAATGTACATATTTCAATTAACTCAGGAATCAGTTTGAATTTCATTTTTCAAACTCGTGGTAGCACTGCTAAATAAATGTTTAAAATAAATCCTTTTCAAACCCATTTCGATTGATCTCAAATCTTTGATCAGATGATTTAACTTATTAAATAATTCGAATGTAGCTTTAAAGACGTGACAACATTCTTAGATATACATATATATTTCAGAAACAAAGCCTTTTCATCCACATTATGATTGGTACCCATCTTTTAATAATTGATCTTACCCTCTTCAAACATTATAAATGTCCAGACTTAAGATTTTGACACCCTTAGTTTAATATTGTATATAAGTTAATTAAATTCGACATTTCAAACAGGTATTTTCAAGCTAAAACCTTCTTAAATTTCCTTCGTCTGACACTTTGATACATATCTTAATTAGCATTAAATTGAACTTGAAGTTTTAAAAATGATCCAACCCCATAAATATAGTTCAGAAATAAAGTCTTTCAAACACATTTCGATTGATAATATTCTTTTAATGATTCATTTAACTTATTAAATAATTTAAATTTAACTTTTTAAACGGATGGCAACCTTCTTTAAGCACTTCAAAAATATTCCTAGTATTCAAACTAAAGTGTCCTTAACAATCCTTCTTTTGACATATGTAGGTAGCTTAGTATTTCATTGTACATACCATAACCCAATTCGACTTTTCAAAAATTGTCACCTCTTTAAAATAGTTTCAAACTATTTGGTACCCATATAAATATATAAACAAATGGCAACCCTCCTCTAGTTATATAAGTTAATAAACAAAGCTGTTCAAAACCATTTAGATTGATACCCATTTTGTAATTATTGATTTATTTTTTTTAATAATTTGAATATCGCTAGCTTAGAGTGAAAAGTTGCTAAGTCCACTTTTTATGAAAACTCATATTTTGATATAGGAGGCTAAAGAAATTGAATACGCATCGTTTCGAAAATTATAAAGGTACTTGTTTTATTTTTTCCTCTTCATAAGCAATAAAAGGAAAATTTGCTAAGTCCAAAAGAAGCACCAC
>NW_016158620.1:106220-115259 GCF_001687245.7 Rhagoletis zephyria
CACTTCAAAAATATTCCTAGTATTCAAACTAAAGTGTCCTTAACAATCCTTCTTTTGACATATGTAGGTAGCTTAGTATTTCATTGTACATACCATAACCCAATTCGACTTTTCAAAAATTGTCACCTCTTTAAAATAGTTTCAAACTATTTGGTACCCATATAAATATATAAACAAATGGCAACCCTCCTCTAGTTATATAAGTTAATAAACAAAGCTGTTCAAAACCATTTAGATTGATACCCATTTTGTAATTATTGATTTATTTTTTTTAATAATTTGAATATCGCTAGCTTAGAGTGAAAAGTTGCTAAGTCCACTTTTTATGAAAACTCATATTTTGATATAGGAGGCTAAAGAAATTGAATACGCATCGTTTCGAAAATTATAAAGGTACTTGTTTTATTTTTTCCTCTTCATAAGCAATAAAAGGAAAATTTGCTAAGTCCAAAAGAAGCACCACCAATCCGATAAGGCCAAAATAATACGTCTTTTAATAAATATCGAATCCTTCTGATTCTTATGGATTTTGCTTTGCTTTAAACGCGCAAAATGTTTGATTCAAAGTCTTGCGAAATAGTTAAAGAAAATGGCTATAGGAAGATTTTTTCCTCTCCTAATATAATTTTTTAAAAGGTGGGAGCTCTTTTCAAAAAAGTGAACAGTTATTGCAAATCTGCAGTCCAAGCCTTTTAATTTGACACCTCATTTTGGAAAATCGAACGAACAATGCGGATATGATGGCGTTTATTACTAAATAATTCGAATTTAATTGTTCAACAAGTGGCAACTTTTTCGAAAAAACAAAACCAGTTTGCACATCTACAGGCCAAGCGCTTTAATTTGATTTGATTTGATGATGGACAAAAAATCCCTTCGCGTATTATATATATAGATATGTATTTTATATAAAAAGTTATGTTGTGTAAGTGAAATAAATATAATTGAATTAAAAGGAAATACATTTTACATATCCTATGTATTTGAATTTGACTAAATGTTCATATTTATTAATTTTTTTGTAACATACATACAAACCTTGTAGGCAACTGTAGCGATAAAATGTGCTGCACAGATATCCACATATCGATGGCTGAGTGGAAAATCGACTCATCTCGGCTGCCATTTCAAAAAAGCCCTATCTCAGAAAACTTTTCAAGAACGCACTACTTCAGATTATGATTGAAAAATGCCCTATTTCAGAATTTTATTGAAAAACACCCTATCTCTCGATTTAATTGAATAACGCCCTATCTCAGAGTTCGGTTCAAAAACTCTGAGATAGAGCGTTCTTAAAAAGTTTCCTGAGAAAGAGCGTCGTTAAGCTAAATGTACACGGTAGAGAAAAGACGCCAGATTTATACACAAATCTCGGTAGAGACGTGTAAACACTCAATAAAGTTATAGGAGAGACTCACCTACAAAGTCCACGCGAGAGTTATTTAGCGAGACTTTTTCACCGTGTACACAGTCCAACGCAGCTAGATCAAAAACTCTGCGTCCACTCTCCGCTCTATTTAGCAAGCTAAATATACTTTTTGCTCTACGGAGACGAATGGTAAAGTCTTGATAATGAATTTCATTACACATTGTTAAATTTTGAAATGGCTAGGACATTAAATCGTTCATTCGATACAAGCACACCATTTTAGGTACATCTAGGACGTAGCCAAATAATGTATCGGGAATCATTCTCTTATTTTCATTGGCATTTCAATGGCGTTTCCAATAGCCTCCGTTCTTTGCAAAGGGGCATAATTATTGGTTAAAACATAAGGGGTATTCACAAATTTAGTAGGTGGTCTGTTTTGTCATAGTGCCAGGCCACTTGCTCAACTTGGTGAATACCTACATATATACTATAGTAGTTTAGCTGGAACTGATCGGAGAGACGGGAATTTTAAATATTCAAGATTGTTTGATGTGAGTCCAAAAGTACACATATCACTGAAGAGAGAGGTTGCTATGTTTAATTTTTAGGTACATTTGTCTACTTTTAGGTAAAAATATTTCCGGCAAATAAGTACAATTTAAAAACTTAATTCTTGTCCGTATTGCGAAAATGTATTTTATGACGTTAAAAAATAGGTGAATGCTGTCAAATCGACGAATGGTTAGCGCTCCAATGGTAGCGCCAACTATATTTTCTATATCGTGGCTTTGATATAAATACATATGTATATACATTAGGGTGGTCCAAAAATGCATGTGGGAAAAAGTAAAGACGGAATTTTTATGCTCTCACCCCCTAGGATTGTTCTATACCGAAAAAAGTATACCCCTATTTTTTTTATTTTGAAATCAAAAAATATTTAGAGGTCGCTCAAAGCGCCCAAAGTTTTCCATGTATTTTATATGGGAAAAAACAACTTTTCGTAGAAATGATATAGAATAGTTAAAAATCAATGTTTTTCTACCAGAGAACTCTGTTTATCTGCAGAAGATTCCCAATACTAATACCTAATTGTTTATTTAACCATTTTTTCATCGCAACTATGATTTATAGGTCCGCCAAAAACGCACTAAAACCCCGAAAAATGCAATGGGGCGACCAATAAAAATCGTTAGTATTAAAAAATGGTTAAATAAAAATTTNCGTTCTTTGCAAAGGGGCATAATTATTGGTTAAAACATAAGGGGTATTCACAAATTTAGTAGGTGGTCTGTTTTGTCATAGTGCCAGGCCACTTGCTCAACTTGGTGAATACCTACATATATACTATAGTAGTTTAGCTGGAACTGATCGGAGAGACGGGAATTTTAAATATTCAAGATTGTTTGATGTGAGTCCAAAAGTACACATATCACTGAAGAGAGAGGTTGCTATGTTTAATTTTTAGGTACATTTGTCTACTTTTAGGTAAAAATATTTCCGGCAAATAAGTACAATTTAAAAACTTAATTCTTGTCCGTATTGCGAAAATGTATTTTATGACGTTAAAAAATAGGTGAATGCTGTCAAATCGACGAATGGTTAGCGCTCCAATGGTAGCGCCAACTATATTTTCTATATCGTGGCTTTGATATAAATACATATGTATATACATTAGGGTGGTCCAAAAATGCATGTGGGAAAAAGTAAAGACGGAATTTTTATGCTCTCACCCCCTAGGATTGTTCTATACCGAAAAAAGTATACCCCTATTTTTTTTATTTTGAAATCAAAAAATATTTAGAGGTCGCTCAAAGCGCCCAAAGTTTTCCATGTATTTTATATGGGAAAAAACAACTTTTCGTAGAAATGATATAGAATAGTTAAAAATCAATGTTTTTCTACCAGAGAACTCTGTTTATCTGCAGAAGATTCCCAATACTAATACCTAATTGTTTATTTAACCATTTTTTCATCGCAACTATGATTTATAGGTCCGCCAAAAACGCACTAAAACCCCGAAAAATGCAATGGGGCGACCAATAAAAATCGTTAGTATTAAAAAATGGTTAAATAAAAATTTGGGTAATATTATTGAAAGTCTCCTGAAGAGAACCAGTGTTTTCCGATCGAAAAATATTGATTTTCAAGAATTCTATGACATTTCTACGAAAGGTTTTATTTTTTCCCATATTAAAACACATGGAAAACTTTAAGCGCTTTGAGCGGCCTCTAAATATTTTTTGATTTCAAAAAAAAAATAGGGGTATACTTTTTTTTCGATATGATCCGAATTTACTGTTTTTGGACCATCCTAATATACATACAACAAGCGTTGACAATAATTCTAGATAGAAAACTGACTCTGGACGAGAGGTAACTATTGTCTACCGTGTACACAGCTTGTAGAGCACGTGATAGAGAAAAGTTGAGATTTCTCTATTTTGTCGCGGGAACAAAAAATTTCACAAAATTAACGGTACCTAAGTCCCAGTTATTTCAAACTTTCACTTTGTTGTACTAAAATTTAATGGGCTTTAAAACTGCATGCTCAAAAAAAAATTAAAATATCTGATTAAAAAGTTTAAAAATTTTGATAACCATTTGTTACAATTCGTCGAGTTTTTTAAATGTTCTACAAAGTTTGAATTTTTGATGAAGTAGCCAAAACTGGCGAAAGTGTCTTTTCCCATTTACATTCTCGCCACCGTATATATTGTGTGTATACAGTTTTGCGATCAGTTTTCAAGTTTTTTACAACGCTTTTATTTGCAATGCTGTGTGTCCAGACACCATTCATTGCTATAAAACCTTTGCTTTGCAAAGATCCTTTAAAAGTCTACACATAAACCTCGTCGCCTGGCATCATATAAAATGTCTAGAGGTAGATGACGCCTCGCCGCAAGTAGTTATATATTGCGCCTAAAAATAGGCACCTCATACGCTACAGCGGAAGTGGACGACACGCCATTTCTTTAAATGAAATTAATTGGTGCTCGTATGTATTCACATACATATATCCATGTGACCAATCTATTAATATCTTTGAATTTTTTTAATATCTATTGCAAAATTTTATACAGACAAGACCAAAAAGTAAAAAATAAATAAAATAAAAAAAGTGTTTAATATACCACGCTTTTATAAATGTACTAAAACCTAGAAAATAAGATTTGTCAGTCCCATAGAATTTGTTTTGATAACTTTTGATTCTAAAATTTTGGCAACAGTCATTATAAACAATTTATGAGATTGAAAATGAAAAGCGTGGGGCGTATGTACAAGACCTGAATTGATATGAAGGCTAATATATTTATGTCTGTGTATTTATGAATAACGACCGCTTAAAATCGATCTCAAATATTTACTTTCTCTGTAGAAATTTTAGGTCTATGTTATGTACTTTGACTATTGTCAATTGAATCTAATGCTTTGTATTGCATGCGCTCCACGTTTTTCGTTTTCAATCTTCATAAATTGTTTATGACTTTTGCTAAAACTTCAAAATCAAAAGTTAGCAAAACAAATTCTGCGGGACTGAGAAATATTATTTTCTACTTTTTAGTGCATTTATAAAAGCGTGGTGTATTAAAAAGTTTTTTTATTTATTTCTCTTTGTTTTGTCTTAAAGAAAAATTTGAATTTTTTTATGAGTTATTTTTAAACAATTTTTAAGTATCAACTCAGAAAATGATTGTTTTCTAGCGATCTACTTGATGAATCCGGCTGAAATTTGGTATAAGTAATAAATAATAATCAAGCTTTCGAACCAAAAAATCGATCACTATTTTTTTAAATTGCAACAATTTATTAAAAAAAAAATTAAAATAAAAAAGTGTTCCCAATATATTCCAGAACTTTTATACCAAAATTCAGATTCCTTGTTTTCTGATGAGTAATTAAAAAATAATAATTTGGAAACTTTCATACGGTCAGAAGTTATGCTACTTTTTCTCCTGATGTTCAATTTTTTGAAAAAACCTTAGGTAAAGTCTCCCTTGCCCAAATGATTAACATGGGCTAAGAAATAGTTTTTCGCATTTTCTGACCAACGTGTAATTTTGAGTTATGTCACCTTTGAAGATCGTGTACGATATGCAAATAAGTGAGTTTCGTTATATAAATAAATATATGCATACATCTGGTTAGTGCAGGTTAAGAACAAATTTTTTTTTTATTAGCTTCGGTTTTCATAACATTTTCTGTAGCTTGTTTTTTTTTATTCGGAAAATATTTTACATAAAAGTAAAAGGTATGTATATACATATTTATTTATATAACGTAACTCACTTATTTGCATATAGTACGCGATCTTCAAAGGTGACATAACTTAAAATTACTCGTTTGTCAGAAAACGCGAAAAACTATTTCTTAACCCATGTTAATCATTTGGGCAAGGGAGACTTTACCTAAAGTTTTTTTTCAAAAAATTATAACAAAAGCTTGCTCCAGCTTGTGCTGAAAGATAAATAAAAGCTATGCGTACATTTTTGGCGCATAATTTCAAAATCGATGAAGTTTAAATTGCCAAATTTTGAAGTGTGTCACTTTTGAAGATCGTGTGCGATATGTACTATTCACGATTTCACATGCCACATTCGTATATAACGGTATTATGCTGTAAGAAGCGCGCAATTAGGTGCTGCCACGTGGTCGTGTATGCGGAACATCAGGAGAAAATGTAGCATAACTTCTGACCGTATGAAAGTTTCCATTTTTTTTTTTTTAATTACTAATCAGAAAACAAGGAATCTGAATTTTGGTATAAAAGTTCTGGAATATATTGGGAACACTTTTTTATTTTAATTTTTTTAAGTAAGTTGTTGCTATTTAAAAAAATAGTGATCGATTTTTTGGTTCGAAAGCCTGATTATTATTTATTACTCATGCCAAATTTCAGCCGGATTCATCAAGTAGATCGCTAGAAAATAATATTTTTCTTAGTTGATACTTAAAAATTGTTTAAACAATAACTCATAAAAAAATAAAATTTTCCAAAAAAAATTAGAATCTTCATATGTATCATAAATTCTACAAAAAGATTTAAAAAATTATAAATATCTCGACCAGTGATAATTAAGTGGCCTCCTTCAGGAATTTTGACTCATATAAGAGTAATGCCCGGTTTCACCAATAAATTTTAGAATTTATCAATCTTAAAATTTAAAGTAGACAGATTTCCTAAAAAATTTTATTGTTTTAAATTATAACAGTCTGATAAATTTACTATTGATTAGTGAAACCGTGTCTAACAATTGTTGACAACGCTTTTCAACGACGCCCAAACTGCCTAATTTCGACACTATTCTCAATTTCAATGAAATTGAGATGGTCGTCTACTGGTGTGAAACAAAACGAGATCATGTATGTGTGTATTTCAGTAACCTATTTTATAACATAAAACCATGAATAATATGTTTACAAACAAAGGAACTTTTTTTAATTCTACACAATTAATTTAATTTTCATTGAACCATTTTTTAACTTAAAGGCTGTAAAAATTATTTAAACAAAAGAGCTTATTTTCTTAAATTGAAAATTAAAAAACTATGTACTTACGTTTTACCACAAACTTGCTCGGCGTCCAGTTAACAGTGATGTGAACAATATACTACATACAACTATCGATAGTGTTTATTTCGTTAGTGTGCAGTAGTGTATATTTCGATAGTGGCGGCAAAATGAAACCATCGCTGCCATCGATATCCCTACCGATAGTTTTCCATCACTAACACCTAGTAAACAAAATTTACCGTGAATTCACAATGTATCATGAAAGAGGTCGAGTTTTTTCTCTTTTTGCTGCTACATCCACATTTTTGGTAAAATTGTGTCAAGATACGCCACTGTACCACAATTCTTTCGATATACCACATTCTGTATACTTGGAAATTTTAATTTTTGTGAATAAAAATGGTCACCTTTTTCTACCTGAAACAAGTAAATACATGGCATTTATTAAAAACGAAAGCTTTGCTAAGCAGCGAAAGCATACAAGAAATAGAGACAGTAAAACTGAGAGGAAGAGAAAATTATCTGAAAAATCTATTGAACGTAAAACTAGTAATAAGAGGAACTTATGCCAATTTGACTTTCTTATGATCAAGTTTTGGCGCCCTTTTGGTTGGAAATATTTCCCATCATGGGCGTCGCTAAGTAGGGGCGGAGAGGGTTTGATGCCGCCTCCCCTCCTTACCTTTGAAGTTTACCTTATATGTAGGTATCTAATCCTAAGAAATGACAGCTGAAAGCAAAATTCTTTACCCGGTAGTACAATGTGCTTTACAATTGCACTTAGCTCTGCCGTGTACAACATGCACAATTGAGAAGGGTGCACTAAAAAGGGTAAAAACTTGGCTGCGCTCCACAGTGAGCGAAACTCGAATTAGCGGTAATCATCTATATATAATAAATCAAATTAAATTGCAAGCTCCACAGGTTATTCAAAAAAGTAAGAGGAGTGCTGTTATTAGCATCAGACATTTTTATTTTAACTGATTACTGCATTTGAAATTAGTTGTTTGGGAGCTAAACAAAATTTTTATATTCACAGCATACATAATTAAGTAGTTTAGCTTCAAAACTTAAAATAACTTGCGACAAATCAAAAACAGTTTTATTCTCCCCTTGTAGAGACAAATTAAAGTTTTGCAAATATTCCATCATATCGGTAAAGTACATTAAGTCCNAATATAGTGTACTTTAAAGTACCGATGGTTAAAAAGCTCACATATATTTTTACTAAAGATGTTCCAAGCCAATAAATTAATTGGTACTTCTAAGTACGTTCGGTCCACAAGGGGTTAAGTCAGAAAGCCAATTTTCATTCTTCGATTGCGGGTAATGTTCCGATCTCAATTTGAGTATGTGTATATAAAAAGAATAAAACAAAAAAACAACACAATGGAAAAGAATGCCCAGCAAAGAGACATGTATTTTAAAAAGTAAAAAGAGCCAATATGCTCTAAGCAAGGAGAAAGTAAAAAGATCCGCACTTTGCTAAGCAAAGAGCCGCATCAAGAGCCACGTTTGCCCACCGTTGGTATATAGATTTTAAATTAGATAATTGTTTAATAAATTTTACTATAGTAGGAGCTTGCGAAATTCGGAAAATCTCTTCCCGTATAAACAATGTAAATAATAATGCTGAATATGTCGCATGTGTTCCTTTTGTTGACATGCATAAATTTGATGCATGATTTGATTTGAATTTATTCGGCAATGTCTTCATACATATATCACTTTCAAACACTTTCTTCTTCTTTATTGGCGCTGTAACCGCCTAAGCGATTTTGACCGAGTCCAAAACAGCACGCCAGTCATTTCTCTTCTGTGCTAACTGACGCCAATTGGAAATGTCAAGTGAAGCCAAGTCCTTCTCCACCTGGTCTTTCCAACGCAGAGGAGGCCTTCCTCTTCGTCTGTTACCAGCATCGCTGAATATTTTCAGAGCAGGAGCGTTTCTGTCCATTCGAACGACATGGCCAAGCCAGCGGAGCCGCTGAATTTTAATTCGCTGCACTATGTCTATATCGTTGTAAAGCTCATACAGCTCATCGTTAAATCGTCTGCGATATTCGCCATCACCAACGCGTAAAGGTCCGTAAATCTTTCGCAGAATCTTTCTCTCGAAAACTCCAAGAGCCGCCTCATCAGATGCTTTCATT
>NW_016158620.1:116187-119859 GCF_001687245.7 Rhagoletis zephyria
TATTCATGATGAAATGTCAAAGCATACTGAGCATCTTTCTCTTTGACACCATGTCTGAAATCCCACGTGATCTGTCAAATACTAATGCATGAAAATCCTAACCTCAAAAAAATCACCCGNTATATTGCAAAAAACGGTATGACCACATTTCTCAATGGGCTCGCAAGATAACTTCAATATCACTCGACGATATGCTGAAGCTCAAGTGCCTTACAATGCTTCAGAAAATCTTATTCTCAGAGGAGCATCCGCATCTCAAAAATCGTCTTCAAATTACTCAATCGTCACGATTACAACAGCTTTTGCACCTGAAATTCAATTCTGTCATATCTGAGCGTCAGTTTTTCGTCTATACTATTCGCCTATGGAACAAATTACCCCTTAAACTCAGGGCTATTAAGGACACATTGCACTTTAAAATAGCATTACTTAGACACTATGCTGACTAAATGAAAATTTGTAACTATTTAACTCGCGTCAGTCACCCCAACTCTAACCGCTAAATTACTGTATTTTTCTTTATTCTCTTCAATCTTACACTTTATGAATAATTTTATAAGTTTTAGATGTTAAGTTAAAATTTTATACATTTTAATATCGTATTATATTGTAATATTCTCAGTATCTAACACTGAAATATAACCTGTGGTTGTTGTGTTAGACTACTTTAAATAAATAAATAAATAAATAAATCGCTTCTGGCCACTCCCAGGTGAATGGCAGTCAAAAATTTTCCACTTCTGCGCACGGAACCATCCTCAGTTCAGGCCTTTAGTATCTATATATAATTGCTCAGTCGTACGACTTAGTTAGGCCGGTCTGTAGCAGCCACAGAATTGAGCTATATATCAAACTAAAGTGCAAGCATGGTTGTCACAATTGGTAACTTTCTATCAAAAGTGGTAACTTTTAAACGGTTTGGTAACTTGGTAACTTTTATTTCATTTTGGTAACTTTTGCAACTTAATATCAATTTGCTTTACTAGAAAGAAATGAATTATGTTTTGCATGTGCGTAATTATAAAAGCCCTTCGATTTTCAGTGGCAGCACTACTGACACTTCTACAAAATTACTTCGATAAAATTAGAGTTATCTCATATTCGAATACTGGAAATATTTCAATTACAGTGGCAGCACCAAGGGCTGCACTTCTAAAACAACTTTCGAATTTTTGCTATAAATTTTGAGTTCTACTATCTCACATTTTAATAGGGGCCATCTGGCAATTTTCGGTAAGGTCCATAAATCCTTTTGATTATTCCGGCACAAAAAAAATGTCGCGTGCTTTTTACTAGACCCACCTACCGACATGTATTTCGATCCACTGAATTCAAATATGAGGTCCGTTTGACACGTACACTAAATTATGAAAAAGCGAAAAAATAGCAAAAATTTTTAAATTTTCGCAATTTACTCGAAATTTTGTACGAGTCAAACGGACAGTAAAAGCACCCGCAACTTTTTTTGTGTGCCGGTGCCATTATTTCGTGAGTCGCAAATATCGGCGCATTCCGAACGAAAAATGACACTGAAATTGGCACAACGTCGAAACCGGTTTGTCTCCAAACCAAATTTGACAAGGGATGATGCAAAATCGCTCCACATTACATCATACCCCTACCCTGTCGGAAACACCAACAACCAATAATTGTAAGAAAAATATTTTCTAATAAAAAAAATTATTATAATTGTCAACAGCATTTCCAATCTTGATAATTTACCAAGAAAATAGATTTAAACTTCTGTGCTAGCTCTGGGAGTTCTTGATAAATAATAAAAAATTTACAAATTATAAAAATATTGAATTTATTAAGTCACAGAAACGGGCTGTAAGTATATACGCATTTTTTATGAAATATAGCAGTTTTATTCAGTATATTTTTTTCTCAATGAAGAAGTGAAGATTTTGGTAGTGAAGATTTGGTAACTATATACATGGGGAATATAAGCAACACTTTCAACAAAAAAAAATTGCAAAAATCAACCAAAAGCCCTAGGTACTTCAAACTTGCACTTTATGTAAGATTCCCTATTAATTAGTCTGTAACCACCGGATACACCCTGTGGTGTATGAACTTGATATGTTGGTTGGTTGGTAACCTTATTCCCATACATTGTCAAATCCTTTTATTATTGTCATTCACATATATACATTGTCAAATCTATTTTCACCTTTTGTTCTTTCTTCTGGATTTTTCTGCTGTTCTGAATAAACGTGTTCGCAAAGGTGTAAGCTGATCTTTTTACTAAACATAATTTATGGTGCCTCCTGTGAGGACTAGAACATTGTTAACCCAAATTGTTTTGACGGTTTATGCCAAAGAGGACACAATTGTAATCGGATTGTGGGGCATTGCATCGATATTTGTAGATTTGCTGACGCACACGGTTTACGTCACAATTATCACATTGCTTCAGCACAATGACGGAAATAAATCTAAGGAAGTTTCACGCCTCAGCAATTTCTCGCCTTATGGATCAGGTCTGAAAGGCAGGAACAGGTGAATTGGACTCCGCGAAGACTGAGCAAATGCTGAAGTCCGCTAGTGGTCGTTATGACCGCATGTGGCAGAATCACGAAACATTAATTCGCTCGGCCAAAGACGATGAGCTTGAGGTACATGCATCTTGGTGGCATTCCACTGAAGAAATGTATGACGAGTTATGTGCAAATCTTCTGCGTCTACGTAGAGTGCAAGTTAATCCTGGAGACTCCGTCATCCAGCGTAAGGGAGATTCGCCTATTGAAACTCGAGCCATTAAATATTCCAACCTTTAACGGAGCGCTGCACAATTGGTTGGCCTTTAAGGACGCCCTTGAAACGTTACTGCATAACAGGGATTTACCGCCAGCATATAAACTCGGTAAATTGCGTCAAGCTGTGCCATCAGCATCGGTTCCTCTGGTAGGTGGTCTGTATTCGGGAGGTTACGAGGAATTATGGCGAGCAATAAAGGAGCGGTATGATAACCCCAAGCAGTTAGCAGAAGTACATGTCGCTCGCTTCCTCAACCTCGCACCAGTGTCGGAGGGCTCTGCAAAGACGCTGCTGAATATCGTCGATGTAGTGAGCGAGTACCTGCGTGCATTGACTATTATGAAATTGCCAGTGACTGAGTGGGACGCATTGACAGTACCCATTATATTCTCGAAACTTCCATCTGCAACACAGCGTGAGTGGTGCATGCACCGTTCTCCGACTGAGATAAGCAGCTTAACAGATTTATTGAAATTTCTGGAGAAGAGAGCGCACAGTCTTTCCACAGAGCTTGTACGTGTGCGTCCCGGCTCTGAACAAAGGGTAGGACGTCAGCAAGGGCGATCGTCATCAGCGCGTGCTGTTAAATGCAATTTAGCGTCCGAGAATTCTAAGTGTCCATACTGCCAGGGTGCTCACAAGATCATACGTTGTCCAAAAATATTATATTGGTCTGTGCTGTAATTGTTTAGGACAAGGCAGTGGCGTAGCCAGGATTTGGCGAAGGGGGGGGGATTAAAAAAATTTGCATCGATAACTTAAAGTTGTGATACACAATGGCTAGAGGCGTCGCACTATAGGCAAAGCACGAGTTTTTTGCAAAATCGTAGATCTTCGCTTAGAAAAGAGATAATGGAATGAAAATTATCGTGAAGATAAATGATCATATAATATAGGAAAACTATAGAGAAG
>NW_016158621.1:0-42778 GCF_001687245.7 Rhagoletis zephyria
AACTTTTCCAATTTCGAAAAGTGTAGTGCTAACTTGACACACGTAGAATTGACAGCCAGGCAAATAAAATGACATACAAACAAACATATTTCACAAAAAAAAAAATATAAAAAATAAATAAAAAAACGAAAAAATATCTTTGCTTCCAGCTAAAAGTAAACACGACAATCAGTCAAGCGTCTGGCACATTGCAGCGAGAAGTCACAGCCGGCAAAAATGACAGTTAATTTGAAATTTGCATGCGGCGGCTTATAAATTTCCATACTTAAACGTACGAATATTTGCCTACTTAAGTTTTAAATAGGCGTGCCGAAGCGGCTATTCGAAAATAATGTGCGTTTTTTTTTCTAGACTCACAATCAGTGGAGGAATGTCCCAAGTAAAAGAAAATCCATTGGCTTTCTACAAGGCGGCTTAACCACCGAACGCTTGAGCCACAGCGACACTGACAGGTTGTCAACAAGTAAATGAGCCATTTCACTTTTTTTATTTTTGCTTTCTGAAAGCATGTTTGCATATTAATTTGTGTGTATGCTGTTTTTTTTTGTTTTTTTGTTTTTTCTTCAATTACTTTTGGCCAAATCAGAATTAAGTTGTCATTGGCGGTGCAGCCGTTTTTTAACGGCTAACTATTTCGAGTGGCACGCACCAAAGTGAAATAAGAAAAAAGTGAATTCAATTGCAACTTTGTGCCCACAAATCTATAAGTTTTTATGTATATAGATTCATACATATAGAAGCATGTGTGTACATACCGCCATGCATGCTAAAAATAAAATTAAAATGCCTGCATTGTGCGTCTGAAGTACGCATTATTGCTTACCCATTCGGCTTTGTTTTCATTGTTGTTATTTCTATTTTACATAAATATTCAAGTTGTGTGGCGCATGCGCGCATACTTACTTTGGCATAGCATCATTATAAAATTATCAATTTGGAAGTTTGGAGAATCAATTGATTTGCCAACGCCTAAATTTGAAAATGTGATTAAAAAGACAAAAAAAATTCGCAGATCAAAAAAAAATAAGTTTTTGATTGATCGTCTTGCGCCTTATGGTAAGCGATTACATTTTTGTTAATAATTTTACAAAACTTTCATAGAATGCATATTAAAACTCCCTGGCACGATAAGTGTGATCGCCCCAACCAGCAGATCCCATACAGCAACAGCTAGGTCTGAAACAATAAATCTTGGAATGAGACCTGCAAATCTTATTAAACTAAGCAGTTTCTGTAAGTAACAGTAAACGTATACTAAAAAAATTTGAATTGATTTGAAAAGAAAATTGTAATTCATGGTGAGCTAAATAAAAAAAAAATCTGCTGTAAAAAAAAAATTCCCATGTAAAAATATATATATATTTTTTTAAGTTTATTCATATTCTTTTTTTATAAATTTTAATCCAAAATATATTTTCTGAAATATTTTAAAAATATCTAGATAAAAAAGAGGCGATTTTATAATTTTTAACTACAAAAAAAAAATTCCAAAAAAATGAATTCGAAATTTATTATTTTGTTAAACAATTTGTTTCAAAATAAATATTTTATAAAAAAATCTTTTTTTTTTAATATTTTCTAAAAACAAATTTTGCCATTGAAATTAAACATATCTATTATTTTACCGACAATAAAAAAAATTGGTTTTCCAAAAAATATTTCTCAAAAAAATTTTTTCAGTTTAGCTTACAATATTTTTTCATAAAATAAGTTGAAATAATTATTTTAAGGAAAAAAATTTCCTAAAAAAAATCATTCTCACAAAGTATTTATCCCTAAAAATTAAGTTTTTTTAGTTTTTCTATCGTTTTCTATCCTTTCCAAAAAAAAATTTTAAATATGTAAATCTAAGTAAAATTGAAAATAGTGTTTTATCTCAAAATAAATTTATCTTTCTTCAAAAACATATTTTTCGCAAAATAATTATGTTTTCCCCCAAAAAAATCCCAAAATTATGTTTTGGCATTTTTTTTTTAATTTTAGGTAATTTTTTCTAATTTGTTCCAGAAAATCACTTTGTTTTTGGATAAGTGCTAAGTTTGTTATAATAAATATAAAAATATTTGTGTTATATCATCACTTAATAAAAGTGTAAGCTCCAAAATAGTATTCTTATTATTGTAGGTTTGTTTTTGACAAGCTGTAGGTTTGGTTTTGTTTTCGAATGATATTAGAATGTAGGGAATTCACGACAGACTAAAGAAAATGCCAGAGATCAGGTGCTCCAAGCTGTATTAATTTTTAGACAACCAGCTGGACATTTTTTTTTTTTTTTTGGCTGCCCCACATTATTTCAAGACCATTTTTGTGCTTTTTGAAAATAGTAGAAATTCGTCTTTATTAAACTACGATTGATAACAAAAGAGAGTTGTCTTCGTCTAATCACTACTCGAATCTGTTTGGCGCGCTTAAGCAAACAAATCTTACAAATAAGTGCATGCGTTTTTTTTTTTAATAAAAGATAAGCGCGTATGTTCGTCTCTAATATGTGAATGTTATCAGCACTAACCGGGCGCCTGAACGTTTGAACAGTTGGAACTTGGATCTTTTATGGCCTCATTACACCAAACGAAAAAGCATCTAACGTAGTTGTGTCGTAAAAGTATAGTAAAAATCTTAGATAACACAGGGGAACAGTAATTTTGGAGCGTCCACTAAACTATACACCAAGAAGAATCTTTTTTTAGGTTCTACTGTAATGGCTTTTTATAACTCTTGTTTTGAAGATTTTTTTTTATGTAAATTTATTAAAAATGGCAGTTGAAGGGTTAAAATATTCTACAAAAAATGCTAAGCAGGCAATTTTACTAGGTTGCGCTAAAGATGAGATTAAGCGAGAGTACGCCATTGGACTTTATCGAAAATTGGTTACGATAAAATTTAGCGGGAAATTTTTCCTCTTCGTTGCAAGAAATTTAAATTAATAATTTTTTCTTAATTTTCTTTTCAACTTTGCTGCTTTTCACTTTCCAAATATGTAAAGATATATCGGGGATTTCCTGCAATGTCATGCACAAATATTCTAGACTAGAAAATTTACATTGCGCTCTGCAATGAACAATTACAAATATTTTCACAATTGCTCGAAAACAATTTGTCATCACCTCCGGTGGCGGTGGCACTCTATTTGTTTCCACTTAAATGGTCATTGCTAAGCTTAAATTGTACAGCTGCGATTAATTCATGTTTCCCTATTGACGCCTACGCGAAACAAATTGTGAGGAAAAAAACCAAATTGAGAAAGAAGTGAAGAAATAAAAACGAAAAAAAACCACAAATAGGAGATTGGAATATGGACTTGTAAGTATATGGCAACTATTGTGTCCACTAAGTCAGCACACTTTTACATAATGTGCACAATTGTATGTATGTATGTACATATATATGTACTAAAAATATGTAAACAACTGTCTGCCTGCATGCCATACTCACAAATGTAAGTACCAAGTATTTCTGCTGTTAATTTGTTGGTGTGAATAAAATGATTGTGCCCTCACATTTGTGCATTTTTTCTTAACCCTCTAACCGGTAAGAGTGCCTCAAGGCAAGGATCACAAAAATCACCTTTTGCATATGAAAATGTAATTTTTCATTACGCAAGTGAGTTCAACGCTCTTGATCATATGTTTGCTGACATTTCTTTCTCAAATTAGAATGTAATCCGACAGGCCGTTAGTCCTCTGTAATCCGTTTTTTGCGAACAGGTGGAGGAGAAGAAGGTCGGTCTTTCGTATTAAAAAATTTCTGATTTTCAGCATCGAAAATTTTTATTTTGGTGAAGGTCTTTTAACTCAAGAATTTTATTCCCGTAAAGTTTTAGTCATAAGCTTCACGATTTTATATCTACGGTGTTGAAAATAGTTGGATTTTATGTTCTATAGCAAAAAATCTAAGTGTGCCTCAAGGCACTCTTGTCGTTCGGCGCGATTTTTTTTACGCGTCGCATTTTGCCTTTGCGTTTTAGTTATGGTGATTTTTACCGGTAAGGCAAATACTTTTTATAAATTGTTCACCTGTTTTTCATAAAGTGTCTAAATAACAGTATATGCAAATCGTTACATGATGTCGCGTGAGAAATTGTCGAAGTTATCAGCCGAAGAAATTCTTGAATTTATGGATTCTGTGGAGACTAAGTAGTAGTATAGCCGAAGCTACAGGTCCAGCAGTTGTACCAACCAATGGTGGTTTGATTGGAAGTAAGAGTTTCTCTCACATCTTTGGAAAATTGATTTTACGTACTGATCGTATGGATTTTTTATTGCTGACATTGAATCAATAAACAGAGATTCTGCTGAACTCAGCAAAGTCATCTGGCGCAAAACAAACCTTAAACTTCATATAAATGAGGTGGCATTTCGTGGCTTACCTGAGCACACAAAAATGCTCTCAAGACCGGTGCAATAATATCTATATATTTTTCCCTAAAGAAATAATTGAAATGATTGTTTAAGAGACGAAGCGGTATGCTCTAACTTAATCAGGATATAAACTTGAGATTCAATGTGAATGTCGATGATATCTGCCAGTACATTGGCATTCATTTATACATGTCGGTTTATCGCTCCCCGAATTTAGAGAGGTAGTTAATGAAGAATGCATTCGAACCCATTCGCAAAACGATGCCATTGAAACGGTTTGAAGTCATAAAAAGATTCCCGTCGTTCCGAGATGGGGATGGACGCAATGACCGCCTTTTTTATCCGTTATGCTGGTCTTGTGAGCTACACTCAAACGCGTTCGGTTGGTGGCCCATCTTCAACAAGTCAACCTTCTACTCCACAAGATGAATCGCAACCTGCTGCTCTGAGTGTTGGCAGAAAATCTGTATATCATGTTGATGACGTTCGTTTCAATGGTAACAATCAACTTCCTAAATGGCTCGAGAAAGTGGAAAGAATGGTGCAAATTTTGTAAAAAGTCGCAAACTAACCCTAATGTATTTGCGAAGTATGCAATTTATATTTTTTGATCTGCGACAAAAAATTGCTTTTTGGAATAGCACTCAAAAAAGTAACACATTTTTCTAGATTCCTTTGCACTGCTAAACTTTTTGGAATAAAACCGTTGGTACTTAATAAAATTTCTATCTGTTCATATATTTTGCTTTAACCGATATGAGTGCCTGGAGGCACTGTTTCGTTTATCTCACCTGGAAGTCAAACGAAGCGACAAAATGGTATATAGATGACAACATTGAGTTTATCATGCCCAAGTTATGCCAGAAAAAAATTCCCAACCATTTCTGATCACTATTTCAAAGTTGCCGGTTTGAGGGTTAAGCTTTTATACTGTAAATAAATACTTTTCTATTTCCCGTCTTTTCTCTATCGTATTTTGGAATCTCGCACCATTAAAATTATATATACTTAAGTATATATTTTATTTTGTTATTGACGCAGTATTCACCAGTACATACTTACTTTATTGTTGCTTAGTGTGTATGTACTTGAGTATGAAAAATTTCATATATTTAGTATGTAATTGTGTATAAATATCCTATACCATTGCCGAGCACATAGAGAACACCATAGCTTACTTTGCGCGCGCGTGTTGGGATTGCGTGGGCTACTACTGCTGTATGGTATTTTAAATTGTTTCACTGCCCACATTTTTGATTTTTGCTCATGATTAAAATTGAAGATTTTTTGACACTTATGATCTTGAAATTTTTCTTCAGAATTAGGAACATAAAAATTAAAATCAATAAGTAGGTACTTACTCCGATGTAAACATTGCTTGGAAGTTAGTCTTGAAATTTTCTTCAAATAAAAAGTGCATTTACTGGAAATAGGCGAATAAATTGTTACCAAATCCTGATAGTACAGTGGAATCGCGATAATTCATACTCCTTTAATTCGAATATTATCAATGTTTAATTTTGTAAGTACTTATGTGTGTTGCCCTCACACACTAAAAAGGCTCGACGTATTTCCCGCATTGTCCTGCATTAAAAGTAGGATATTTTCTGAAGAGAGTTGCCAGCTGTTTAAAAACTTAAAAAATCAATTAATCAATAAGTTAAACAAAATATTACAACAATGTCGATGTCAAATGAAAGTGGATCAAAAACGGTTTCTTTCGAAAATATTTTTGAAGGGGGTTACCACCTGTTTAGAAATTCAAAATCAATTTAATTAACAAATTATATAAAATATTTGAATATGGGTATCGAACGAAAGGGCCTACAGAAAAACTTTATTTCGAAACTATTTTTTCAAAGAGCTGCCACCTGCTAATAAATTAAATATAAATTTATTAAGTTAAATTAAATATTTTAATATACATAGGCATCAAACGAGATACATATCGTCACCTGAAATGCAAAAAGAAGTAACAAACATCATCGTTGAAATGCAAACAGTCATAACTAATAAAAAATTCAAAATCAACTTTTTGATTTATATGATCATTTTACGAAAAAAAATTAAAATATTAGTCGTGACTTTCCATTTCATTTACAATGTTGTTACGTCTTTTTGCATTTCAGGTGACGATATGTTTAAGCAAGATTAATTTCGAAAATATTTTTGAAGGGGGTTACCACCTATTTAGAAATTCAAAATCAATTCAATTAAGAAGTTTATGGAATAATTTTGATATTGGTATTAGGATAGAGTAGATTCCTTGGGTTGTCGCGGTCATCTAAAAGACACACTTAGGCTCAGAGCCCATTGTGATGGTAGATATCTTTATTTCGAAACTATTTTTGAAAAAGGTTGCCACCTGTCTAGAAATTATCGAACAAGTTAATTGAAAAATTAAGCAATATTTGATAGCATAAAATTAAATTGTATATTCAAGGCAAGTGGCACAAATACTTAGCTCTTAAGAAATAATTAAAAATATGTAGTAGATAAAAAAATTTCGTTTTGTTTTAAAAGCTCTCGAATCATGACGAGCAATCGGATAAGATAACGGCAGACATCGCTTGTGCTGATAAGATTCAAAGCTTCAATGACAGCGCGCTATTCATCGCTTTTGTGTGAATGATTTCGATTTAAAAAATACAGTGAAACAATGAAATTTGTAAAATTATTGCGTCAAAGTGCAAAAGTGTTGTGAAATTTTCTTTTAAGTTGCCATATGTATATTAAAAAAAATTTAGTGTGCTATGCAATATTTAAGGCAAAGGAAGTTTTATTCTCATAAATTTCTCAAAAATCGAAATTTTTTGCCTACGTATTTGTAATCGTAAGAAAACCATTGTAGATAGTGATAACGGTATGGTTATCGTTTTAAATATTGAAACTGTACCGATTATATTATCGAGATACATATGCACTCAAACAAGCGACCACGTGTTGATTTTTTTTAAATATTCGTATGGTTTTTCGAGCTAAATTTTTCTTGAACCAACACCATATAAATCACAGTTTCGAACTTAATAACAAATTTAATAATTCAAAAAATTTTCATAAAATTAAGAATATTTTTGGGTATGCAGTCCCATACAATTTTAGTATAATGAAGTGCAAGTTTCAACCGGCTAAAAAATCGCGTTGATTTTTGAGCATTTTTTTTTTCAGACTGCTTTTGCGGTTTTTTATATAACAAGTGCAATTTACAAAAACTGGCGTTGATTTTTAGAAATTTTGTTGCGAACCGTTTCACGCATTTTATTTCATAAGAAATTCACGCTTATATGGAAAAAGTGCAAAAATTCGCCACAAAAGAAAAATCTCAAAATCAACGGGATCTTTAGCCGTTTGAAACTTGCACTAAATTAGACTAATTGTATGGGCTATAAAACTGCATACCCAAAAATATTCTAATTTTTATGAAATTTTTTTGAATTATAAAATTTGATTTTTTGAATAATAAAATTCAATATTTTTCGAAAACTCTGTTTCTCTTCAGGAGACTTCCAATAATAATACCGAATTGTTTATTTAACTATTTTTTAATACTAACGAATTTTTATGGGTCCCCCATTGCATTTTCAGGGGTTTTCGGCGGGTCTATAAAATATAGTTGCTATGAACAAATGGTAAACAGTTGGTATTATCACTGCGAGTCTTCTGAAGAGAAACAGAGTTTTTAGATCGAATAAATAACGATTTTCAAGAATTCTATATGATTTATACGAAATGTTGTTTTATCATATAAAATACATGGAAAACTTTGATAGCTTTGAGGGAGCTTTAAATATTTTTTGATTTCAAAATAAAAAAAGTAGGGGTAAATTTTTTTCGGTATAGAACAATTCTGGGGTTGGGAGCACTAAAGTTCCGACTTTAGTTTTCCACATGCATTTTTGGGCCACCCTAGTGTATATTCGCTAAATTTTGTAGTGCTTTTGCATTCGCAAAAAGTAAAATAAAGTGAAACTGTGCTTGGTTATTAGTACTGGCAAGTTTGATATTTACACCGCCATTTATCTTTAATCTGCTTGCTTACCTTTAAAGTTCAAAAACCTCTGGTACTTAAAAAAAATAATCAACACAACTACCATCAAGCTCATTAACATATTCATTATAATAAAATACCTTAAAAGTCGCAAAGAAATCATCTTCGCTTCGTTACTAATTACTTATGTGTACTTTTAGTAGCACCGAAAGACCGAAGACCGCAAAACTGATACCCTTATTTTTTATATTTTTTTTTTGGTTTCTTGTTTTTTTTAATCTGCTGCACATCGCGAGCAAAAATGATGATTACTTATGTGAATATTTGTTGGTGGTATGCTTCGCCAAATAGTCTGTAAGTATCAAAGTGGCTGGCTTGGTGGCGATGCTCAGTACTTTTGTTGCAACAAAATCTATGAAAATTATGCAAAATTGTAGCCACAAACAGTCGTCGTTGTCGTCTCGCTTGCGACCGCCGCGCGCACCCAGCAACAACAGTCGTTTGAAGTGTCAGCCAACATGACGAACCGACCGCAGCTGCGGGGGGAAAAAAAACAACCTTGACTGACTTCCTCCGTCACACAAATCATAAAAGTGAATAGCATACAAAATCTAAACAATGAAGAACTTCTGCGAAAACCAGATAAAATAGAAAAAAAAAAAATGGTGACAAAAAAGTGCAACGCTTGCAACTGGTGGAGCTGCAACGAAAATAACCAAATAATATGAAAATGTTCTTTGACGGCGATACTGCCAAGCGCAAAAGTCATCAACGCCAAAGTCTGCGCTGTTTTTTTTTAATTTTTGTTTTGCTTTTCGGTTCGTTTTTGGATAGATGTTGGAAATGTAGTTATACATTTGTACATACAGTGACTCAAACAAATGACAACATGTTGTTTTTCTTTAAATATTCGTAATATTTTTTCAGCAAAATTTTTTTTTTGTAATTTTTATATAAAAATATCGTCTAAGCTTTAACAAAACCGTGTAAATCACAGTTTAAAACTTTATACAAAATTTAGGAAAATTAAAAAAATTTGCATCAAAATTTCTACTTTTTATTCTGAATTTTTAGATATTTTTTGGGTATGCAGTTTTATAGCGCATACAGTTTTAGTCTAATGAAGTGCAAGGTTCAAACGTCTAAAAAATTGCGTTGATTTTTGAGAATTTTTTCCGAGGCTAATTTTTTGGAGGTTACTTTTTCTTTTTTTTTTTAATATAAGTAACAAGCGCAATTTACAAAAACTTGCATTGATAATTTGAAATTTTGTTGCTGACGGTCTCCCGCGCTTTATTTCATAAGAAATTCATATTTATATGAAAAAAGTGCAAAAATACGCCACAAAAAAAAAAAATCTCAAAAATCAACGCGATTTTTTAGCCGTCTGAAACTTGCACTACATTAGACTAAAATAGTATGGGCTATAAAATTGCATACCCAAAAAAATTCCAAAAATTCAGAATAAATTTTGATAAAAATTTGTTGAGTTTTCCTAAATTTTGTATAAAGTGTGAAACTGTGATTTACACGGTTTTGGTTAAAGCTTTTTATATAAAAATAACAAAAAAAAAATTTAGCTCAAAGAACATTACGAATATTTGAAGAAAATCAACACGTGGCCATTTGTTTGAGTCACTGTATGTGGCAGCCAGTATGTAGTAAAAGTGTGTCATTTATAATTATACATAATATATGACATTGACACCTGCACTAGACTCTACCAAGTTCTTCTGCGTGATCTGTGATGCAGGGGAGATAAGCAGATGCGCGAACAAAGTAGGAAATGTGATTATGCAAAGGTATGAATAGAAAGTCCAAGTTAGTCGAAGAAAGCTCTGCAAATCACAAAAAAAAACAAAAAAAAAAATTAAAACCTAAATATTTCGCAGTAAATCACTAAAGATGAATATAAATTTTAATTGCTGCAAAAATGAGAACACAGCAAAAGAGAGTCAGAATTTACGGCGCCAATTTTTATTTTAAGCTTTCTCGAAATTTTAAATTTCCTACGATTAAGTGTAGAGTTTAGCAATCTAATAATATTTCTTTGGAAAATGGAAAATTTCTATTTCTTTTTAATGTTCGTCAACAATAAAGAGAGGAGGCCTCTCCTCTTTCTTTTAATAGCTTTGTTGTAGGAAAATATCTTTCGCTGGCTCTATGCCTACTACGCCAAAGTCATAGTCACTGCCAATGTCACGGCAACAATGCTGTTGTTGTCGGTCGTCGGTCGTCGGGTGCGGCTCAATTTTATGCAACATTAAATTTTTAACAGTTTTTGTGAAAAACAAAGGCAAACATTTTCTAGCTGTTCTAAGCAGCAACACAAAAACAAAAACTTGATTGCGGTTACGCGTCATTTAGTTGCAAATTACCGGTAAAAGACGCTGAACTTTTATGCAGCAAAAAAAAAAAAAGAATTAAAAAACTTTTTCTAATGGATTTTAGTTCCAACTATCAATACAATTTTTTTTTTTTAAATTTTTTTTTTTTGCTAATTAGCGTTAAATGTAGCGA
The DNA here is from genome assembly GCF_001687245.7 of Rhagoletis zephyria. Taxonomy (NCBI): domain Eukaryota; kingdom Metazoa; phylum Arthropoda; class Insecta; order Diptera; family Tephritidae; genus Rhagoletis; species Rhagoletis zephyria. Next base: position 10,867 of record NW_016158621.1, read on the forward strand.
GTGGCAAGTAATGCACTTTTTACAAAACCAATTAATTTTTAAAAGGGTGTTAATTGAACTATTTTGAGGTGAAACATGCCTAACGATCAGGCAATCAGTTGGCGTGTAACACGGAGGTGGAATTGGTGGAAAGGGCGCAAACACACAAACTATAGAAAAGTGGAATAAAATGCATTCTAGCACAGAACGAAGCTAACTTTATTGACTCTCATCGTGATTTTTCTGGGTTGAAACAACATATCTCCACTTATTTGGTCCTGCATAGTTTGCCGGTTTTAGCATAGATCAAGAAACATCAGACTTTTGCCGCAGTGTAGTAGCCCTTTTGGCCCATTGTCAATGGTCGTCAAAGGTTTTCGACTGTCGAAATCTATACACCCCAGTTATATACAATGCTCCTCGATTTCTTCCTGAAAGTTCCGCCATTTATCGTTTCGTATATTGAAGCGTAAGCCGTCAGCAGACAAAACTTTTAATTCATTTGCCTGTACAGTGGCGTTAAGGTCAACTTTCAGCTCCGTCCAAACCAGGAAAGATCGCTACCCTCGAGACCAAATGCGGTTTAAGACAAGGCGTCAAACCTATGTACGTGCGACAACACACACATATTTAGCTCCGAGCTCCTATCTCCATTCCATGAATGTTCAACGAATGCGGTCTCAATGCTCAAATGAGAGCACCTGCCTGCAATTGGTATCCATTACTAACGAAAATTTATCAATAAGAGATGCAATTGAATCCTGTAAAGATACAAAAGCTTTCCTAGAAGAGTCATTTCCGACGTGGGAATGTCCTTTTAAATTACTGCGATCCTTGGAGCCATGAACACAGTTTTTTTTATCATGGGGTATTTCATGGTTCGGAACCCTTTTGTGGGCTTACCAAAGCACACATATCATTACATATATAACTGGGTAGACAAAATGTGCAACAGGCAATCCATGGAATGTCCGGGTTAGAGGCAAGCCAAACATTTTATCTCTTCTTCAAAATAAGCTTCAAAGAAACTGTTAAATTTAGGCAGAGAGGACCTCAAAACGCTCACTGAGTACTACACGGAACAATGTTCCCCTCGCTATCAACTCAGTAAATTTAATATTTCAGAAATAAAAACGTCTGTCGCTTTTGCGATCTGCTCTGAGCACTAGTAAAGCACTGCTCCTACGCCTTTCTCAATTATCAAACTTTAGGGCGATTCTAAAAGCTTTTCGAAGCCAAGGTATATAGTCATGTAGGTCTAATCAGTCAGTTAAAGTAAATCGTATAAGTCTTTAGTGAAGGTCAAACTTCGCGCAGAATATCTTTGCATTGACATAAAACTAATAAAGTAGGAATGCTGGTAAACTAAGTGTTCTTAGGTCTGGGAATCTAATATCCACACCCTTGACACATGAAAGTAAGATTTTGTGATTTACAATAATTTTCTGTGGATAAAAATATCTGAATTTTGTTCCAAGACCTCATTCGCTAATTTTCTTTGCTTCGAGATGAGCGAACGAGGTATGGCGATGAATGGAGATCTAGGCAAGATTAGGTTGAAGTGACCGTCTACATTCCGTTGAGAAAAGAGGGACACTTAGGCCGTGTGATACAGTTTGAGAGTTCGTTTCGATCCAGTCCGCTCATAACAGCGCCAAAAATGTATGAGTGTCTACTACACTAGGCCGCTATGGCTGAGTGGTTAGAGCTGCGTACCACCACTCCGTACGACCTGAGTTCGAGCAACATCTAAGCTAGAAAAAGTATTTTCTAACAACCACACCACAAATTGGAGGAGAAGCCCGGCCAAACACGTAGCCAAAGTGTAAGCGCCAGAACATTACAATTATTATTATTTAGAAAACGAGTAAAAGCATAACAGAAAATATTCACCTATGTGGTATAAATTTTTATGTTCAAAAAGGTGTCAAAATGTAAACCATAGCTTGAAACTCAAACTTCTGACCAATAAAATGAAGCATCAAAGTAAAATTGGGGCGCTTTTTTTTTGGCAGCTGTGTACTTAACTTTTGCGTGTTTTGAAATATATTTTTGTAAGAATCTCAGCATTTTCACCCTCGCTAAAGAGCCATTAATTTTCTCATCTCACAAACACTTCTCCACTTACACTAAAATGATTGAAAAATCAAATATTTTAAGTTACCATTAAGTGTTCTTCATTCACCCCTTAAGGAGTGCACATACGCTCTGCATCGCATCGCGAAAAATACACTTTGCCTCTAATTTCCTTTAAAGACAACTCCACCACTGCATTTCCTATCCATTTCCAATTTCGATTTTGTGCCATAATTTTAAATTTATGCACTTGCCTTCACCGCGTGTCAGTTGGACCTAAATAAATATTGACACTTGGTACTTGCCTGCGTGATGCTGCAAACCGCCCTTAAATACTGCTTATCCCGGCGCGACATATCCTTTCAGCAGCGTTAATGATTACTTCTTATTCTTCGGCTTATTTTCCATGCTTTCATCCCTTTTTTCGTTTTTTTTTTTGCTTTTAATGCCAGCCACACAATCCATCCATTTCCACTGGCACTTCATCTCAAACTTCCACTTCAACTTCAACTTGACTGCATTGCATTCTTGCAACGCCGCTCAAGGCCGGTTCTTGCATGCCAATCACGTCTCGAACTAAACTTGCGTGCCGGTTTTGTATGTATGCGACTCGACTACCAGTTAAACTCGATAACTTCTGTCTGTGCCACCCTCACGCTGCCACTCAGTTTTGCAAGTTTTTGTGCGCCTTTACTTCGCTGTATTTCCTATACTATTTCTCCCATTTTCCGTTTTTCCTTGCAATTTCCTCCGTTGTCGTTCAAGTCGTTCGCCCGCCCCATGTCTGCCGCCTCGAAACGCGTTATTTGTTCGCCTCGCAACTCGAATGTCTGGACCACACCCTATCGCAAGCATGTATCGATTTTCTAGTGTATGCACTTAAACAAGCGACAAGCAGCCACAGTCGCCGGCTTCGAAGCTGATGCTGGCAGAGGAAGTGGTAGCTTCGTCTACTTTTCTGCCGGCTGCGTGCAGGCTGCGTTCGTTCCTTGCACTGGCTGACTTTGCAGCGCTCAAAGCTTTTCTACTCCCAGCTGCGAATGTTATTTTTCATCCGTCTTCTCCTTGGTTTTCGTCTACTCGTTATCCACTAGTTTTGCATAGTTTCAGCTTTCTGCTAAGGACACTCGCACACTACTTACGTAACTTTGAATGTGTAGTAGAAACTTGAGCGATTTGCGAAATTTATGCACGTATTTATGTATCTTTGTTTGCTTTTACGTAACCGTTTTTCTGACTTAATTTGTTGTAGGCGGAAAATGCAATTTCCCATAGCTTCACAACTACCCTCTTTCTTGCAAGCATTGGTGGTGGGTGTTTTTCCTAGACATTTTCTTAACCAAATTATAATTTGCGTCGTGTTTTTTTTACTGACACCCTTTTTTGCTGGTTTTATTTTGCAACTATTTTTTTTGGGGCTAATGACTTCCTTTGCGAAATGAGATGACGCATTTTGGTGTTCTCGTTTTGTCCAACAGCTGCAATTTCGAATGTTTCGCTTTGATGCCTGCCATCTGTTGCAAGAAACTAGTACAAGTGGTTCTTTGAAGTATTGAGTAATAATATTGCAATTAAAAACTAAAAGCAATGTGTCAATATCCAGTTGCAATCACAGTTTTGGAAAACCCACTGATACATTCATATATGTATATGAACTCATATGTACATATGAACATACAATAAAACTCATATTGAAATAAGCTTACGACAGATTTCTACTTGGCGTTGAATGACGAAAATTTCAATAACAAAGATGTCCAACAAAAAATACCAATGTAGGCAGGCATTAAGTTCTGACACGCCCAAGCCAAACAAAGAAACCCAGTTTAAATTAATTTACAATATGTACTTACACATAGTTAAAAATTTTCTACTAAGGACACTCTTGATTGGTTAGGTCTTACTTCATTAAAGTTGTTCTACAATACAATTAAAAGCACAACTACAACTGCCATTACCATTAACACTGCCGTTTTCGTAATCAGTTACAATAGAGTTACCGTTACGTTTACCTACGATTACCGTTACTATTTATCACAAATACTAATAATACCATTACCTATGCCAACACCATTCCCATTACAACTACAATTCCTATACCCACACCAATTTCCATTTTCATGACAATTACCATTGCCATAACAATTACCATTACCGTTACAATTACCATTACCATTACAATTACCATTACCATTACCATTTATAATAACCATTACCGTTACCATTGCCATTATAAGTAGAAGTATCTCTAACTACCGTTATCTTTACCAGTACCAGTACCATTACAGGCATAATTACTTTCAGTATATTTTTGTATTTATCCATTACGAGTACTTCCGTTACCATTACCACAACTACTTCCATTTTTACCATTAGATATGCATACATATATTAACTTAACCAACACCATTACCATTACGATTACGACTACTATTACAACTACAATTGCAGTAACCATTCGAATTACCCCTACCAATAACTTCCCCTTTGTCATTGGCATTCTCAGTAGAAGTACCATTACTTCTTCATTATCATTACCACTGCTGCTAATATTACCATTACCAGTACCAATACCATTAGTTACATCATTACTTTTAGTACAAGCTCAAACGATGAAGTCAGCAGTCCATCAAAATGCCATAGGAAATCGAAAAAAAGCAACTCAGTCTACACATTTCCATCAATATAAATTATTTCTACTTACATAAAATTTCATTACTAATGCAATTACACTTACCTATTACTTAATTTTCATTCTTCTTGCAAACTTGACGTCAACGACATTTGCACTCCGAAGACGTTTCCGTGGTACTACCTTCATACGTATCGTTGTGTAGAGTCTGTCTAGGCCTGTTTTGTGCGATGCGGTGTTTTTGTTTTTTTGCAACTTACCTTTTGCCTTGCATCAACTCTGAAGCACAACCGCAATAACAATCTTCAACCATTCCCTCAACCTCAAGTAAACGCCCAACGCCCATATCCATATTCCAGTTCAAACTGTTTGTTGCGGCGCAGCTCGTGGTGAAGTTCTGCTACGCTCTTGTTGTGGCGTCAACTCCTCTGAGCCGCAAAGTAATTATGATTCCAGTCACCGAAGTGCATAATAATAATATTAGCTTTTAAGTTGACGTAACGGAGAATTTTGAAGCGTGTTGCCAACTACGTTTTGCAAGTGCGTTTTATAGAGCTGGGATGGAATGGGTTGGCGCTGCATTGATTTCTAAGCGTGACTGCGTTGGAGTATACATACTGCCTTTGAAGTAATTTCATAATTGAAGCTCTTAAATATTAGAGTAGCCAAGTACTTTATAATTTTAACGCAAAGGTCCATTTTCTTGAGCTGCTTCATAATTTGACAAGTAAAAATGCAACCGTGGGCAGTTTGATTGTTTATATTTTTAAATGTTATCTCTTACCAGTCGTAAGTATTGCGATTGCGGTTGTGGTTAAAAAAAATTCTTCAATTTAGATAAACATTTGCGGCCAATATTGGACATGGTTAGTTCTTACATGCATTTGCAAGTACATACATTTTTATGCGTGTATGCACATTAGGGCGGGTCGAAAAAATACGAAATGTTTGATACGAAAATTGTTTAGGTCTTAAAAGGTGCAATTTTAATCCCTTATTTTATGCGACAGTATCTTCGGTCTACGGAACGAGCTTGAAAAATTTAAAATAAATTTTTCCAATTTTTACAACGGGTTGTGTAGATCAAATCCGGAACTTATTTCTTCTCATAAAATCATAAAAAAATAAATTGGGCAAATTAAAAGAAAGCCACGTCAATATTTTAATCAATTAATCTTTATTTCCTACATAATTTATTAATTGATTAAAATATTGGTGTTACTTACTTTTAATTTGCCCAATTTATTTTTATTTTTTGATTCAATGATAGGAAATAAGTTCCCAATTGGATCTACACAAGTCGTTGTAAAAATTTGAAAAATTGGTATTCCCACTACCATTTAAAATTTTTCAAGGTCATTCCGCAGACTGCAGATATTGTCGCAGAGAACCATGATTTCTTTTACAGAATAAGGGATTAATATCGCACCTTTTAAGTCCTACAAAATTTTCGTATCGAACATTTTGTGTTTTTCGACCCGTCCTAATGTACATACACGCACTAACCATGTCCAATATTGGCCACATATGAGTATCAAAATGTGGAAAATTTTATTGTTTGCTTATATGTGTTTCCCGACCCGCACTAATGTACATTCTAGTGTTGTTGTATCACAACAGTGTTCTCTTGCGTTCTCGCATTTATCGGTTTTCTTTCACTTCGATAAGGTTTATCAAGAACTGATAAGGCTCACGTTAGTCATTCGCTGTTTGCTAGTTTGCAGTGAGCAGCACTAAAAATAAATGAAATACATTTAAGATAAAAAAAAACAGTTAACTAGCGCTTTGAAGCGCTAGCAAATTCATCATTTACACTTGATGAAAAACTTTCACCTCTCACACGATATCCATCTGTTTGGCACACAACCGATGTTTATGTGGGTTTTTAATGTGTTTACATTTCTAAATGTATAAAAACAATGCCAAACAAAAATCGCCATAAATCGCTGTAAATTAATATATCAAACAATACGTCTTTAAGCTTAAGCGCAAGCTGCAAGCGCCTCAAATTACAAATTGCAAAAAAAAAACTTTGCAACTTTTAAAATAATTTTTATTATTTTTTTCTTTTTCATCCTTTTTTATCTCTACTGTATTACTTTCATTGTAAATTGTGTTGAAAATCGCGTGCAATTAACACCCAGCTTGTGTGCGCAATGCACCACGGTGCAATAAAAAAAAAAAAAAAAAAAAAAACGCACAAAAACATGTGAGCAATCGCAAATTAAATAAACAACACAAATCCATGCACTGCAATGGCCAGGTAAAATAGCTGGTGTTGCTGATGATGATGGGCTGCTTATAGTTGCCCCGGGCAAACACATTAACTAAATAATGACTGGCAGTTGGGCTGATCTGGCCAATCTGCATTCGTCATGGTCATATGATTTACACTTTTGCTGCGATGATTATATCTGAACTTTTTGTAATAGTTGCGTGGAATCTTTCTGTGTGCAGTTTGCTTTTAAAAGGCTTACCTTCTTGATGAATTGTCCGTCTGAAATATTTCTGAAGCATTGCCGAAAAATTGCCATCAGAAAAGTACGCGGCAAAATGATCCTTTTATCGGATAATTAACGGCAAATTATCTAATATGTAACTTGCCTTTAGGAAAAATTAATTACCCATTGGCTAGCCAAGGCTGCACGATCACAAAGGATGTGCTCTGCAGTCTAATTGTTCTCAAAGCAGAGTTGACACTCTAATCCTCCAATAACACCTATTCGGTCCATGTAAAATTGTTGGGCACTCAGATAGTAGCCTAATGTCATTTCTTTTTAATAGACTAATACCCTTTCCATGAAAAGGGAAGCAAAAGAGCCTTGGCTGTCTATGCCTGTCCAGCAATTATGCACTGTTTTCAGAGTGGGTACACTCTCAGTAATTACGGTTCTATAAGAATACCGAGTGAGACCTCAAAATGGTTTTGGTCATAAAAGGCACAGTGACCTCGTATCCCATAGTGACTTCGTATCCAGCATTTTTACATCTTTTGAACTTCTGTACTAGAATAACTAAGCGGAGTGTAAGGCTTTGAATGACACAAAAACTAATAAAAAAAGTAAGTGCGCCTGGGCCACACTGGAGAAGTGAAAATTACGTTACATATCTATTTTGTCTCATAATCAATATACATATGTACATACATACATACATACATACATCTGCTTTTGCTTAAGGTTATGTTTTTTGTCTTTTTTCTATCAAGATCCCTCCTTTACCCCTGTTCGTTCTAATTACATTAATGTTATTCTGTTTTCCTTTATCTATCGATAACAAAATTGACAGTAACATCCAACAAAATATCGACAGCAAAATCGATGAAAAAAACGCTAAAAAATTCGATAGCAAAATCGATAATAATATTGGTAGCAAAATCGATTAAAAATCAAACAAAATCGATAAATAATCGATAACAAAACGGATAACAAAAATCGCTTAGAAAATCGATAAAAATTTCAATAAAAATATCGATAACAAAATCTATAACAAAAACGATAACTGTATCGATAACAAAATCGATTATTATATCGATAAATTCCGAAGATATCAATAGCAAAATCGAAAACAATATCGATAAAATATCGACAAAAAATATCCATAACAAAATCGCTAAAAATATCGGTTACAAAATCTATAACAAAATCGATAAAAATATCGGTAACAAAGTCGATTATTATATCGATAAATTCCGAAGATATCAATAGCAAAATCGAAAACAATATCGATAAAATATCGACAAAAAATATCCATAACAAAATCGCTAAAAATATCGGTTACAAAATCTATAACAAAATCGATAAAAATATCGGTAACAAAGTCGATTATTATATCGATAAATTCCGAAGATATCAATAGCAAAATCGAAAACAATATCGATAAAAATTTCGATAGCAAAATCGATAAAAATATCGATAACAAAAACGATAAAAATATCGATTATTGTATCGATAAGTCCCAAGAATCCCGAAAATCTCTAAACCTTTATTTTAATCTTTCTTCCTCTATCTTCATCTTTACTTTTATCGGTATCTTCATCATCGTCTTTTTCTTTATATTTATCTTTGTTTTTACTTTTTTTTGTTTATCATTTTCTTTATCTACATACATATTCCCCTTCACCTTTGCCCTTATATTAGTAAAGTCTTGATCTTAATTTTAGCCTTTACCTTTACGCATCTTTGTTTTTGTTTTTATTTTTATCTTCGCCTTTATCCTTTTCTTCATCTATGTACGTACTCCACTTTACTTTCATTCTTTTATTGGTCTTTTTCTAAGTGTTATTCTATAACCTTTTATTAGCACGTTTTTGTTGAATTAATACTATGTGCATACATTTAAGAAGCACTTGTTTCCGTACCCACCATTTCCGTGTGCAACTTCCATATGAAATTTTCGTTGAATTTGCCAATTTACTCCCAACCAACCGCCGCTAAAGAAGTTTCACCTCAATAAATGGGGTGAATTTAAGGTGAAATGATGAAATAGCCTTTGCATAATAAAATATGTCCATCTTTGCTCAACATGACTCAAAACATTTGCTGAATGGTGTTTTTTAAATGGAAATTTAGCAGTCTAAAATAGGAATTTTTCTTAAATATTTTTGCGCACATTTTCTCCTTTTGTTGTTCCAATGTGTATTTCATCGCTTCCAACAACTTTTCGCCTATGTACTTGCATTATGGTATTTCAAACAGGTACTATCTACGAGTTTGTGTATGTACGAACATATTTTATGAAATCCAACAAAAAAAGCTGTCGCATGAGTAATAGCTACGCACACCTGTAGAAGAGGACTCATCTTCACATACATATGTACATACCAATTTGTTGTATTGATTGCCTCATTTGTCACCAGCAATACTGCTGCTATAAATAAGCTGACGAGCTCTAATGTTGCTGAAAATTGCCTCCTAATCAGCACACTTCTTTATTCAACCAAGCAACCTGGTGACTTCGACTTTCATGTTTTGTGTTTGATTTAATTTCTTTATTTTTTTGAATTTCGCTATTTGCTTTTTGTATAGCAAAATGAATTTACAAAACCACCTGTCTGCGTCATCCTCCGTTTCGCAGAATTCGCACTCCACCTTGTAAATATATATTTTTTTATAAGTAATACAAATATTTTGAATATTCACCGATAACCAAAGCCACTACTTAACATGAAGAGTTGTATGTATTACGAAATTTTTGTATTATTTATGATATTAACTAAGTATCCAAGTATTAATAAAAAAAAGAATGTGGTAGATAAGATTCTAGTGGTGTATAACGTTTTGTTGTGATCAGTCGTAAAAATGATTCATTTTGCCTTGCATAGGCTTCGAGTTCTACAAAGGCTTATTTGTTTTATTGAAGGCTTCATGCACTTACTATACTTTCGAAATGTCGTAAAATGGCAGATAGCTCACCTAAACTATTTAATTTGATTCAAAGCTTATGGCTATGAAAATTTATTTTGTTGTATATTTCTTTTTCAACTTTACGGTATCCAAAGCCCTGGCTATAATCGAAATTAATTTTTTCCAGAAAGAGCTTTGGCGCATGGCTATGTACAGTTGTCCGCAAAATAATAGGAGTGCCATATTTTGACCAGCTTTCACTCTTTTTCCTAAGTTTTTTTTTAATATTGATTTTTTATAATAGTGAAGCTCATTATTTAACAAAACCCAACTATGCCAAAATTTCAAACTTTGTGCGAAATTATAAAAACTCGAAAAATTTTCACCAAAATTTAAAATTTTTTATTCAAAATTGCCAAAAATCAAACCATTTTTTTTTTGCAATTTTTCTAAAAATTGCAAAAGTTCTGTTTATATAGTATTTGTTATATAGTATATATGTAAAAATGTTATGTTCGCTTGCGCGAGGCTTTAAAACTCGAGAACAGCTGAACCGATTTGAACAATATTTGTTTTTTTTATTAAAAAAAAAAGTTCGAGTTTGCCACTTGTTTGAAAATTTTCGATTAATTAAATAGATAAAATAAATTGATTTTATAAAATAAAATAGATTGAAGTTTGGGAAGGATTACAGTTTGAGGATGGTTGCCATCTGTTTGAACATTTTAAACTCAATTAAATTGTCAGAGTAAATGAAATTATACAAAATGGGTAACAACTTAAAGAGTTTTAAGAAATATTACCTACTGTGGGCGATATTTTTGACAGGGTTGCCACCTATTTGAAAATTTTAACTCGGTTACATTATTAAAATAAATGAAATATTGCAATGCGAGTATCAAACTAGAGAGGGTTAGGAATGCTTACAGTCGACAATAGGGTTGCCACCTATTTTAAAAAGGAACTCAATTAAATTTATAAAATAAATGAAATATTTCAATATGGGTACCAAACGAAAGGTATTTGAGAATCTTAATTTGGAAATATTTTCAGTGGAATTATCACCTATGTATCTAAACGTAGAGACCGAAAATATTGAAATTAAATGAAATTTCACATATGTAATTGGTACCAAACGAAAAGTGTTTGAAAAAGCTTTAATAGAAAATTTTTTTTTAATGTTTCCAGCCATCTAAACAGCCGAACAGTTTAAATGAAGAAAGAACTTACAACTGAAGTGATCATATTGTCAACGAAGAATTGATATACAAATTACGCAATGTAATTTTTTTTGAATTCACTGATTTTATTTCTAAACCTACATCTACATTTTTCTAGTATATTGTAGCCTTTCAAGATTTCAATCTTTGATTTAAAGCCTTTTCAAAAACTAATGCTCATTTTTTTGTTATCAAAAAAAAGTCAGCAATACTCGCTCGATTCCGTAAACAAATTGAGATGAGCTCTTCAAGAAAACACAAAAGCGAGCACTTCGTAATCACCTTGAAGGCACACTTGACTATTAGATACATACATATAAATTCAAGCGATTGTGTCCGTTTGAATTTTATTAGTGCAAAAAAAATTACAATTGCCGCAGCCAAATCCTAAGCATTTTGTTTGCTTTGGAAGAAAATGCGTTAAAAAAATTGCCAAAAATCAACGCGATTTTTTAGCAACGTAAAACTTACACTTCATTCTACTAAAATTTAATGAGCTATAAAACTGCATACTCAAAAAAAAAAATCTGAAAAAGCTGATTAAAAAGTTTAAAATTTAGAAGCAATTTTAAAGTTTTTTTTATTTTTTGCACAAAGCTTAAAATGTGAATTTATGTGGTTTTTGTTAGATAATGAGCTATACTTTTATTCTGAAAACCCTGATTAAAAAGTTGAAAATTTAGATGCAATTTTTCAGAGTTTTTTTAATTTTTGCACAAAGTTTAAAATATGAATTTATGCGGTTTTTGTTAGAAAATGAGTTATAACTTTATAAAAAAATAATAAATATTAAATAAACGAAAGAAAAATAGCCAAAATTTGAAAAAAATTCGTGTCCCTATTTAGTTTTCCACCACTGTACATACATAATAGAAATAAAAAAAATTTTGATTTTTCTTTTGTGCAGCGCATATCCGCTTTATTTCGATTAGAACTACTATAGAATCTAATACTTGCACTGTTTCGATTTTTAACATAAATGCAGGTCACAATAGAACGATAGCCACTAAATGTGTAAAAGTTGTATGAATAAAATGAATGAATGCAACAAACCCTCAGCATATCCATTGGTGCATAGATACTTTTATGTATACATACATACATATCTACATATTTATTTGTGCTCTCTATAATTACAATAAGAATGCCAGCTACACTTTCATTTGCATAACAAATGCGGATACACCTGCAAGCTAGCGGTTTCCAAAGCGTCGTCGCCACTGTCCTGCAATTGGACACAGCTGGGTACAGTAAAGGCGGCGTTAACCAGTTTCTGAGTGACTGCATAATTTACCTATTAAATATGTACATACATACATATGTATGCCATTACATTCAACAATTTTGATTTGAATTTTTAAGCCACTGGGGAGGGAGCAGCTCAGCTCAGCTCAGCTTGATTGGGTATTTTTCTTGTCATAGTTAAAAAACGTAAGCGTTGCATAATTGTTTATTAGCATAGCGAGTGTGTTATTGCAACATTAAAAAAATGCGATCATTTTCATGCGAAATTGTCATAACTGTTTGTGCATAAAATGCGCGATAGAAAATGTTTTTTATTAGACTTCCTTATAATGTAAATATGAAAACAGTTTGAATGGTACTGGCATGGGAAGGCCTTGAGACGTCGATTTCCCGGCCAAAACTGTGTGCCACTAAAACTCTTCCTCGGTGCCCGAAAAATGTCTATAGGCTTTACCATACTTTGATCGTTAAATTTCTTAACTACGGACTCTTCCTAAAGCTGACAGAAAGGCTGTAATCTACATTCTGACATTCTGCCAACATAGTAAATGTTCAAGCATTTCAAATCCTTTTCATCGAAAACCTGTTGTAGAAACTTCGACTTTCTGTATGGGATATTTCCTTTTTGGAGATCTGCGTTTTCAAGCTAAACGTCTGTACATATTTCGCATGCCAAATTTCTGAGAAGCGATGCAAACTCAATTAAATTTTTTTTCTAAATTTCTTTTCTTTCAATTTTAACTAAACGTTCCATCGTTCGATATTTTCTATAGCATAATACATGGAAGGGAGCTTGCGATAAAGCTCGACTAGCGTAGGTCATTGAAAAGTCTATTCTGTGAACTTTCAAATTAGCTGGAGGCTAACAGACCTCGGATTCGCCTTCAGGGCGTCGAATAACATAGGGATATAGAGCTTTAGTTCAACATACAGAAACTGTTTTTTTTTTTTGTAAACCTGTGTAATTCAAAGTCTTCTAACATTTTTGATTACTTTGGTATTAACGCTCTTCCAAAATACGTCCGATCAGTCTCACCACTCAACTAATGAGGTTTGGTAGTACGTAAGAAACTTATTTTGTATATTTGCTGGAAATTTCCATTGACTTCTTTGCTAATTTATGTATTCGAAAAAAAACTATTTATGTTATTAAATTTTTTTTTTCATTTCAGGTAAGTTTCAAACCAAAAAAGGACACTTGTTTCGGGGAAGATTGCTAACGAATGAAGGTTTATTGTAGACCCACTTTAAGTATATACTAAAACAATCCACCTACAGCTGTATTCTGTATCAGTGACAAATTTTTGTTACGGAAAAATATATGAAAAACTTTTCATTTTTCAGTTACAAAAGTTTTTTCGCCGATACAGAATTGGGCTGTTAATATTAGTCTCTGCTGAAAAGGTTGAGCTTGCGCTGGCTGGATACCAATAATAAGAAACCTCCCACTGTATATGTTAGTATATACTATGGCTTTGTAGAATATCATATATACATATGTACCATACATTCATATGCACGACGAAGACTACATATTTTTAGCTAAACCATTCCCCTAACAATTTCGTTTCTTTTCAAGGCGAACTCGCCCTTGAAATTATGTCTCTGAATGTCAAAACTGCGCTAAATTCAACAAATCTTCACTGGCGCCAACTCCACCTCCTTTTGCAGGCATTAGCAAAGAAAACGACTGCAAGAGGGGGAGCAATAAAAGGAAACTCAGACAACAGTTCCAGTGCGGCTGTAAGTACGTATATACGTACATACATAAGTCATATTGAAAAGAGTACATAACTATATGTTGCCATGCGTCCCATTTCCGCCCTTTTTAAATGCTACACTGGTTTTCGTTCCAAATGCATTGCTGCGTTTCATTCTGTCGCGCGCAACTAAGTAAATATGCAAACATACGGTACATACATTGGGTATCCATAAAAATATATTTAGTACATTTACTTATTTTCCGGCTCTGCGAGCGTCAATCTAATAAATATGCGACGCATTGCAATACGACGCAGAAGAATGGCGACAGACAATCACCTAACCTAACTTTTTCTACAAATGCATATATGTGGATATTTTAAGCAATATGCCACCCCAGGCACTCTGCCCTTCAATGCGCCAAAGGCAGTTGAATTTAATGGGATTACAAGGATGCGCTGTTGCCGTTGTTTTTGTTGCTGTTGCACGCGTTGCAAGCTCGTTTTGCGTAATACCAAAGGCTGTAATAATGAGGAATCTGTGAGGCGTTTGCAACAAAAACAAAGTGGCTTATAACAAATTTTTTCCATTGCATTGCAAGTAAATAGAGCGCTTAATAAGGTACATAATTGTATACAGTACACCCAAGGGGATTTATTTCGATACGCTTAGTTAATTAGTTAGTTACTGATTTGACAGTTCCTTGCTTCTTTGTGCGCTTGTTTCCAAGCGCGTGCAAGGATGTTTGGGTGCGTCCAACAAGTGATTTGTAGCGCAGTGCGAAAGTTAAAGTACGACTGTGAAGAGCCACCATTTGAACTTTAATAAAATGTATGTAGATGTGTATGAATGTACATCTATCTATACATATGTATGTATGTATGTAGGCGGTACCATATGAAGGACACATGTGTGTGAATAAAGTAGTAAAAGCAGTATGTCGTTGTTGTTTTACTTGTTTTTTTTTGGTGACATTTTGGCCGGGATGTACGCCGCCATGGAGCGCAGATGAATTATGACCCCGCAAAAACTTGTTTGAAATTCAAAACGAACTAAGTACTACAGCAAAATCGGTGAAGAATGTGTCGCATGGTGTCGGATGGTGGCGGGGGTGTGCAGAAATTTCGTAGAAGACGCAATTTATTTGCGAGTAAGAAACTTACAGTAGCTGCACCCAAATGCGGTGACATTGATTTACGACAGGAAAACAAAGAAATTTGAAACTAATTCGAACTTAAGTCGGTAGTGGTTAAATTAAAAGTCATAAATGTTAACTAACAGCTAATGGCTACAGGGAGCTGAAACTTGTCTTGGAATTACCGATACCGTTACTTCAAAACGAAGATATCTGCAGCTCTTCTAATAATTCCCATTCAATACTAATGCCCTGTATGCAGCTCTCAAGAAAACGGTCAAGAAAAATTTGCTATTATTTCGTGTGCGTGTGTCCAAGGAATTTTGACATTTTTGATACTTCACAGCCTGTTACCTCACTCTTTCCTCCAGAAATAATGGAACGGGTATATATTTTTGTTGCAAGACTGCAAGAAGGAAGAAAGGACAGCATACCAAGGTGTTGTCCAAGTGCGATGTAATATTGCATTCCCTAAGCATAATGCCCATCTATTTTTCAGACCTCATGTAATTGAAATACAGAAAGCCGTAAACAGTATTCCCGATTACCAAGAAAGCACACAAAGCAAATTCTTCATAATCGATAGTCTTTTGTATCTCACTTTTAAGTGTCTGAGTAAAGCTGTTATCTTCCATTTTGTGACCTTTCTCAGCTTCATTTCTCGGGGAAAAAAGCAAGGAGCTTTTATATTAAAGTAAACAATGGCCTCATAGCGTCCTAAGTACACCTCATTCCAATGCTTTGTGAGGACAGCTACGATAAACCAACTTAAACTACTAGATACTGTAACTCAGATTCTATTGATTTCGCTTTAGCAAAAGGAAATTGAGGAAGGTGTTAGGTAGTCTGTGCCTAATATGTAAAAAGTAAGGAAGTAAGGCTTATACATATAGGTAGGTCCATCGCCGTCTTACCTTGTGTCTGAGTACTTTAGAAGTTTCCCGTTTTTCAGAAAAGTACCACCATACCTCCTTAGAAAATCTTTCCTATTAGATGTCTATGGGCATACATACTAAAGCACGGCGTTTAAAAAAATTTCACCTTTATTTTATCCAATAACACTTTCAAATTACTCAATTTGAAATTTTCTTCCTAGTAGGTAAGCTCTGAAATAAACGCTTTTATTCATCTAAAAATGATAAGCGAATTGGAAGTACGAAAAACGATTGTGAAAAGTTTTCAAGACCACCCTCAGTGGATATAAAAAAATGTTCGGAAGCCAAAAGCAAGCCCAAAAGCTTTAAGAAGCACCTGGTTTTTACTTGGAAGCCCGGTTCCAGCAGAAAAAGGGCATCGGTGACCAAAATAAGAAAAACAAAATCATCACCATTTTGCAGACGAACCCCAACATTTTGGGCAGAAAACTGTCGCAAAAGGTGGAGTCTCCACACGTTCAAAGTACAAAAAGCTCCAGATCGAAACGCTGTGAAGAACACAGAGGCAAAGAAGGTGCCAAAAATCTAAAAAAAAAACCGATTTCTTTGAAAAACTCGATTGCTGCAGATATCATGGACGACGATACGAATGTTTTAGCCGACTTTTCGTAGCGTCCAGGCCAGGAGTTTTACTCTACAGACTCGCGGAGTAATGTGGATGAAAAGTTCAAGTCTAAAAGGCAGTCAAAATTTCAGCGAAAATTCCTGGTTTGGAAAGCATTCTGCAGATGTGGCGAAACGGGCAGGTTTTTTTTTTTTTTAACTAGGAGAACAATAAACTCACAAATGCTTGGGAAAAAGACTAAAGCGTTTCCTAAGACAGCATGAGGTCTTCACTTCCTTTTGGACGGACCTAGCCTCTTGTCATTTCAGCTTTGGAATGGTACTCAATGAACAATGCGCTTTTGGGGTGTCTAGAGAAGCAAATCCGCCGAACTGCTCAGAGCTCAGACCAATCGAAAGATACTGGACGTTGGTTACGAAATAAATCAAGGCAACAAAGAAAGTAGCCAGGAATGCCAACGATTTTTGGGAAAAAGTGGTGTCCAGTAACTCGAAAAATATGAGAAAATACCATCAAATCCCTAATGGAAGGGGTGCCGGCAAAGTTAAATGTTTTTTAAGAAAAAATAATAGAAAAAGTTTTAATATACTATATAATAAAATGTGAATTAAATAAGCAGTTAAATATGACTTTTATTTTTAAAATCGGACTACTAGTTCAGGAGATTTTTCGAATTTAGTGATGTATAATTTTTTCAAACGCAATCATTTTGCATGTAAAAATATAAGCATATATATATTTTTTTGTTTAAGTACTTGTACGGTAAGGCTTAGCGCTCTATACTTAATCAATATTTATATATATATATATACTTGTCTGCTTACATATTAGTTATCAAAAATAATCACAATATTGATTTTAAGTATATTTACCATATTTAGTATCAAACTTGTTTTTCTTCTATCATTTATATTCCCAATCCTTACATCTTTTGATGTGCACCGTCAGCAAAAATAAAAAGCTAAAAATAATCTCTTTGTTATCCTTCTTTGGGTGGCTTGCAGCTTACCAAAATTGCTTTTACCTACTCTCCCTGAGTTGCATTTGATGAATTTCCTTCCATTCCGTTTGCCACCTTTCATCGACTATGGAAACCAGATGACTAACCTGCGTCGGTGTGCTGACGCATTTGTGCTCGCGTAGCTTCTGCTAAAGAGGGATCCAGCTATACCTATACGATGTACATATGTATGTACGTGTTATTAAAACGGGATTGTGTTCCATCACATATGTGCCTCTGCACATTTATTTGCTATGTTTATTCAGGAAACTTCAGGCTGTTGCTTGGTTGAGTTGGTGCAAGCGCCACCCACCACCCACCACCCACTACCCACCACCCTCAATGCTAAAATAGCCACTAATGTTCATGTACCTACACTTACCAACACGCTTATATGCACACATACATATGTACATTTGTAGCATAAGCATCCGTACACACGTTGTATTTGCTTTGATGACTCATGCTTTGCCTCTGGGTTTTGTTCTTTTGTTGTAGTACTTTTTTGCAACAGGCCAGAAACCACCCACTCTTTTAAATAAGTATATATACTATACACATACATATACCTATGCAATTGTGTATATTCTTCTTCTTCTTCTTATTTGGCGCTGTAACCGCCTAAGCGATTTTGGCCGAGTCCAAAACAGCACGCCAGTCATTTCTCTTCTGTGCTAACTGACGCCAATTGTAAATGCCAAGTGAAGCCAAGTCCTTCTCCACCTGGTCTTTCCAACGCAGAGGAGGCCTTCCTCTTCCTCTGTTACCAGCATCGCGGCCCGCGTTGAATATTTTCAGAGCAGGAGCGTTTCTGTCCATCCGAACGACATGGCCAAGCCAGCGGAGCCGCTGAATTTTAATTCGCTGCACTATGTCTATATCGTTGTAAAGCTCATACAGCTCATCGTTAAATCGTCTGCGATATTCGCCATCACCAACGCGTAAAGGTCCGTAAATCTTTCGCAGAATCTTTCTCTCGAAAACTCCAAGAGCCGCCTCATCAGATGCTTTCATTGTCCATGCTTCCGCGCCATACACCAGCACAGGCATGATGAGTGACTTATAGAGTGTGATCTTTGTACGACGAGAGAGGACTTTACTTCTCAATTGCCTACTCAGCCCAAAGTAGCACTTGTTGGCAAGAGTGATTCTCCGTTGGATTTCAAGGCTGACATTATTATTGGTGTTAATGCTGGTTCCCAAATAAACGAAGTCGTCTACTTTTTCAAACTTGTAACTGTCAACAGTGACGTGGGTGCCAAGACGCGTATGCTCTGACTGTTTGTGTGCTGACAGGAGATACTTCGTTTTGTCCTCGTTCACCACCAGACCCATTCGCTTTGCTTCTCTATCCAATCCCGAGAAGGCAGAACAGACGTAGCCCTTGTTTTTACCGATAATATCGATGTCGTCGGCATACGCCAGCAATTGTACGCTCTTATAAAGTATTGTGCCTGAGCGGTTCAGTTCTGCGGCTCTTATTATCTTCTCCAACATAAGATTAAAGAAATCACACGAAAGGGGGTCCCCTTGTCTGAAACCTCGTTTGGTATCAAACGGCTCGGAGAGGTCCTTCCCTATTCTGACGGAGCTGGTGGTATTGCTCAACGTCATTTTACACAGCCGTATTAGTTTCGCGGGGATACCAAATTCAGACATCGCGGCATAAAGGCAACTTCTCTTCGTGCTGTCGAAAGCGGCTTTGAAATCGACAAATAGATGGTGTGTGTCGATCCTATTCTCGCGGGTCTTTTCCAAGATTTGGCGTATTGTGAATACCTGATCTATGGTGGATTTTCCAGGCCTAAAGCCACACTGATAAGGTCCAATCAGCTCGTTGACGGTGGGCTTCAGTCTTTCGCACAATACGCTCGATAAGACCTTGTAACCTATGCTTAGAAGGCTAATTCCGCGGTAGTTGGCGCGTATGGCGGGGTCGCCTTTCTTGTGGATTGGGCAGAGCACACTTAAATTCCAGTCGTCGGGCATGCGTTCATCTGACCATATTCTGCATACGAGCTGATGCATGCACCTCATCAGCTCCTCGCCGCCGTACTTGAATAGCTCGGCTGGCAGGCCGTCAGCTCCAGCAGCTTTGTTGTTTTTCAGCCGCGTAATCGCTATTCGTACCTCGTGTATATTAGGGTGCACTAATATTAAAAATTTTCGAAAATGCATTTCTTTCGTTTTTTTTGCGTTTATGATGAAACTTACAAAGTACGACTTACATATATATGTATGTCTCCTTATTTCAACTTGCATGCTATATTTTTATCGATAGCCTGAGTTGCCCAAGTGTCAATTCCATTGTAACCACACCTTGTCAGCTTTTTCGCAATTTGTCGCAATAAAATGTTGCAAAATTTTAAGGAAAAACTGCAACACAATTTCCTGCCGCAAGACAACTTCTTTAGCCCTTCTACGGCAAGCTGCTGAAAAACATACAGCACACAGATGGATAAATATATGTATATACATACATACAAAGACTAATATGCACATCCCAATGTATGCACACTTAACAAATGTGCCATGTGGTTGCCTAATTTATTAGCCGAAGGCGATGTCTGTCAACAGCACAGAGTTGATTTTGCAGTCATTGGCAACGTTTTGTATCCTTGAAATTTGCATTTTATATATTTATGTGAATGTGCGTAAAATTTTTATCTCTCCTTGCGTTTTATTTGTTTACTGATTATTTGTTGATTATTTCACTCTTGCCAGCTTGCAGTATATATTTACATGTACATATGTATGTATAAGTATGTAACCAAGTATCGCATACGAATGGCAAGTATGTATCCATAGTTTCCTTTCAAAGTTATCAGCGTTCATGCTGTTGCCTATACTTTAATATGTATTATAATATATAATTTTATAACAGACAGTGATAATTTGTGCGACTATATGACTCTGCCACATCCGCTGTGTTATGAATATAAAAATAAGTAAAGGAATCGATAAAAAGGCAAAGAACAACAATTTTTTTTTTTATTATCTTAAATATTTATACAAGAAAAAAAGCTTTATGTAGACAGTGGAAAGAGAAGAAAATATATATATGTACATATGTATGTATGTATAGCTATGTATATAAAAGTCTGAAATATTTGCAGTGGATGCCTAAAAACCAAACAGCGACTACTCCGGAACCAGTCCTCGAGTACTCCATTTATCATTATCGGCGGAGAGCTAAGGAAAAAACTTTGCTTCAAGCTAAAGAATTCCTAAGTAAAATGCGGCTGCGATGAAATTAGACTATTCAGTTCTTAAATTCTCTAAACAAAATATGTGATAGCAAAATTTTAGGAGAGTGGTTAAACTGACAGAACCGGAAAAAACCTTACTGCACATCTCTCTTATCCTTGTCCAGTCTTTAACAAATCTTTATGACTTGGAAACCAATTGAGCTCCTTAATTAATTTTTTAAATTTTGGTGGCCCCAATCAGCACCTAAAAACTATCTAATTGCTCAATAATATATATCAATATTTGACGACCTGGGGTGAGTCAGGTTTACCGACGTTCAATCTAGGTATTGAGAAAAAGAACTACTGTTGCTTTAAAATACTTAGGACTTGTCCTGATTTTTCGGAACTTACCTTGGTTTTAGTTATTTGTCTTAATTTTTCGGGACTTCTCCTGATTTATCGGGACTTGACCTGATTTTTCGGGACCTGTCCTAATTTTTCCAGGCTTGTCCTGATTGTCGGGACTTGTTCTGATTATTTGGGACTTGTCATGATTGTTCGGAACTTACCCTGATTGTTCGAGACATGTCCTAAATTTGCGAGACGTGACCTGATTTTTCGAGACTTTCCTGAGCTTGTCGACATTTTTCTTCACTGTCCGTGTTTTATTCAGATCTTTTCAGGAATTTCTAGTTCTTAATCGTACTCAGTACTGCCTTTGTTTGTATCATTTGATCTTTCGGTTTGTGTTGCACCCATACATTACCAACTTTATGGAAAATAAAAATAATTTTTAATGCCGCCACCCCCTAGAATTGTTCTATACCGAAAAAATATGCCCCTATTTTTGATTTTGAAATACAAAAAAACAAAAAATTTGGGGAGTGCTGAAAGCGCTCAAAGTTTTCTTTGTATTTTATATGGGAAAAAACAACTTTTCGTAGAAATAGTGTAGAATTCTTCAGAATCAATCAGGAGATTCCCAGTAATAATACCCAATTGTTTCTTTAACCATTTTATCATGGTAACTATATTTTATAGGTCCCCCAAAACCGCCAGAAAATGCAATATTTTTTGATTTGAAAATAAAAAATAGGGGTATATTTTTTCGGTTCAGAACAATCGTAGGGGTGGCGGCATTAAAATCCCGCCCCTTTTTTGGACCACTCTAATGTACATACACCTCGATAAGTTCGCCTCTTTATGCTGACTTGTAGACTCGTCATTATTTATTTACTTACCTACTCATTTTGCATGTCATAAACATATTGCGTGTATCTGCGCAACATGTTTACAGCAACAATTGTTTACAATAATTTTCCCAAGCACGCAAAATACAATAGCCCCAGGCACAACACGCATTCTCCACCATCAGCTCATTTTCATTTACGAATTTGGTTATTTTAATAGCTTCCTGTCATCGTAATTCTACTCTTCTTGGGCTTTGTTGTCGGCGTGCGAAAATCTGTTAATTTTTTTTTGCTAAAAATCGCAACCCCCGCAAAATTTGCGCTTAAAACCACTCGAACGTGATTAATATTTTATTTGCAAATTTTCAGCGCCTCATGTGCACTTCTGTTGTGCTTCCTTTATCCATCGATTAAACTGCAATCGGTCGTTGCCAACTCGTTACTCGCTCGTTTGCGTCATTTGAAGTTGTAAAATTTAACTCATTTTCGTGCTACAAGCAAATTCATCTTGATGACTTAAATAACCACCTTTACCTTTTATAATATTTGCTTAATATTTTTTTCACTCTTTTTTCGTTTGCTTTGTTTGAGCCCCTGAGTCATTGTTGTGATAAAAAAAAATTTGTGAGCGAACAGAACGGAGCACATAAAAAAAACAAACGATGTGGAAAAAATGCGCAACCCTTCGATGGGGTCTACCCAACCTCGGGCAGCACGTTTGCATTTGGGCTTCGCTTTGTTTCTGGTTTAAGTCATCGTACATGACTTTGTGTGCAAATCGTGATTTTGCAAATGAAACAAAAACCCCAAAAGGCAACAAATTCAACTGATTAAATTTGTAATATTGTTTGTGTTATTATTATAATTTTATTGTTTTTTTTTTTTGAAGAAGGTTATTAACTTTTAGCCTTTGTATTTTTTTACTTTCTAAATTTCTGTATTTCTTCAATTGTTTCTTATTTGTTTTTGCTGGTAAGTATTGTATGTGCGCATTTGTTGTTGTATTTGTTACTTCTCTTCCTCCATTTAATTCAACAAAACGTGACATTTGTTTCATTGCGCTGCACTCAAGCCTGAAGTGTCGAGCGTCTAATCATCTTTCTCCGTTTCAAACAAGTTTTGTGCTGCTACAAGCGTCATTCTACATAACTTAACAGTTAACAAATTAATTCGTTTTGACATTTAGTCGCTTTAATAACTTGTTACTCTGCTGCAGTTGAAACTACGCCGACTTGTCGGACATTCATAACAACTTAATAGATTAGTATGGGTATTCACAAATTATGTTACAGCAGAGTAGATCAGCGTAATATATCTAGTAGGGCAGGTATTGATTGCTAACAGCTGTTACAACAATGTAGTGATGCGTAACCAAAAAGAAAATAGTAATAATAACAAAGGCGATTGTGCTTTTTAGTAATAATTTTTTAATGCTTTTTCAACCTATTAAAATGGTTACAGTACTGCTATTCCTAAAAATATTTTGTCATAATAACTTTAAATCAATATGTATATTCTGTCAACGTTGTCCTTAACTGAAACTGTTTTTTTTTCTTCTCAAAGTTTTCTTTAATTTTCTGCCTATTTTCCTAATATTCAAAGGCATACTATAGCTGCAACGCTCATTGCTATGTAATCCACATTTCATGTTCAATTCCGCGCTCTTATAGATCATTAAGGCATCCTCTGATTCTTCAGGTAGTTTATTTAGTGCTTCCCTAAGTGGCATAAAACATCGCCATTGCTTTTTGGTACGAAGAATTCCGTTTGTCGTGTTCTCCTGTTTAACCTTAAAAAAGGAGGAGTTTATCAATTCTTCGGAATTATTATTTGTATGTTACCGCATAACTTTTGACCACGTTATCCGATTTCTATAAATTAGTTTTCTTTGACTGGGTGTAAAATCAATTTGGTGTTTGCCAAATTTGCTTAAAATAGGTTTCGTAGAAAAAGTGAACAATTTCACTGTTGCGCCTTCTGGTGCAAGTTTTAAGAAAAAGATAAGTGTAGAAATGGATTCCTCATACCAAAAACCCCCCTATATATGTTTATATAAAACATTTGAACACTTATTTACGACAGTACAGCAAACTGCCAAGGAACTTATTTTCGCAATTTGGCAAACTTCAAAGAGATTTTAGACCCATGGTTTCTTCGGCAGCTTTGCTTTGAATTATACGTAGAATCCTTCTGTGCTATATGCGCATAGTCGAAAATATCTCTCTTAAAAATTGACCCGCCCTAATGTACATATATCCAAATGAAGATTCTTTTTACAGACAGATCAAATTTAGCTTAACCAAATCAATAAAACAATTTAAAATACAATATCCCTACTTCCGAAATTATGACTCAATATTAGGTCAACATAGGAAAAAATTTCTAAATGCAGGCTACATGATAATGATCTAAGCTTTCTTCAGACATATCCAGAACAGTTCATCAGAGTTTCGCAAGATATTCAGATATTACTTGTTAGTCTCTTCAAAATGGATAATACGTATTTTTACTGCAGAACGTCTTAAAGAAGCACCAGCTTGTTCTAGTTAGTGAGCTCTGAGTTTTTTTTTTCAATTCACCATGTGGTGAAACCATCGTGTAGCCTTTCCCCATCGTTGAAACATTTGAACGGTCATAGATTTTAAGTTACCCAGCCACTGAAAGAATTGTTTATTAAATATAAGAATTCGTGTTTTTTGTCGGGGTGGATACAATAGCAGACATAGTGCATGAAACTCTCCGCCTTTTCCTCGGCTCTGTAGCTACGACAAAAGCCATTCACTGGATAACAGATTTGACCCAACATTTTTTTTAGCATGGAGCCATCGACAAAAATAACAAAAGACAGCTGGGCTTAATGCTATCGTATAAAGAAGTAGATTTAGTAGAACTTCTGAAACTTAACTGGGCATGGAGGAAAAGATTTTCGTAATTAGTACGGAAGCAGCCAAGTGCACTCTATCTAACTTTATTCTAGCTGTAGACTGGTCTAAAGCCGGCTAGTAAACGGTGACACCATAGAGAAGGACGATCTGAACAACTGCTGTGAGTGCGAATCCCATTCAATTTTGAAAGGGTGTATGAAAAGATGATACCGTTTCGGTCTAAATATAACACTCGAAGAAATTGAAAATTGTATGCGATCCCTCGATATTTTACACAAAATATCGAAACAAGAGGCATATTTATTACTATTGATTAAATACTTAAGAAAACATGCGCTTTTTATGGCGACGATTTTACGATTTGCACTTCGTTGCAGAGTTCAAAAAGCATTACAAGACAATTACAATATCGCCGCTTGTGGTTGGGCCACTAAATGGTGCAGTGACTTGCCATAAACTGCTGCAGGCTTTTCTTTACGTAGAGTGACTCGTCATCGCATCGGCATTGGCATCGGTTGTCGCATCAACAGCCTTAAGTCGCGTTTTTTTTTGCATCTACATAACTTTTAATTGTTGCTGTTGTCATTTTAATATAACTGCGCTTTTCGCTGCTGTTTTGACGACAGCAGAAACAGCAGCAATGTCGGCGACATTTAACAATCGTTTGAGAGTGAAGTGTGTGGCAAAGTTGTAAGCAGATAAGTAAGTGACAGCGCGGCGTTAAACAGTGCTACTGTTACACTTTTTGTTTTGTTGCTTTGGTTGTTGTTTCTTTGCACAGCTGCTCCATTTGTCCATTTCGCTCGCCCCATTACCGCTCGGAGGGATGCTGCTGCTGCTGACGAGCATTGTTCAAGCGCGTCAATGTGTATGTATGGCGAGTTTGTTGACATCTTTGCAACACGCTTACATTCGTTGGCATTCGCGCTTTGCCAAAGTGTCAACTGTTCGCTTGTTGGAGCATCGCATGACAGTATTATTCGTCTTTTCATACTTACTTGACTCTTTGACGCTGCTGTCTTTATCAGCAATGTGCCGGCAGCAGCTGTGGATGTGTCTATTAGATGCTCCCTGCCTGTCGCTCTGTCGCGAAAGTTATGGCGGAGTGGGGCTGGTGCAGCATTAAAGCGCATTGCTGAGTTAACTTCATTTTAATAACCATGACAAGATGTCTCCTCTCGGTTCGGTTGTGTGAGTTTGTCAATGTGTTGTTGGCTGCTGCTTGCAACATTCAACATGTTGTCGCATATGGCAGCTTACCTACCACTCACCACCCACCCACCCACTGCTCTTCACTTACTTACTCTTCTCCTTTCTCTACACACATTTGAGCCTGCTATGTGTCTGCCGTGAATGCGACCATTTTGCAACTTGCCTCAAGCTGCTGACTTGACGTCCATACATACATATAAACACTTGTGAAGGTCTTTTATATGCGACTCTATTTCGAAAGCGTCTTTTATTTAAAATACTATAATGTGTTTTATATTTTTTATTTACCTTTTTTTTCTTCGTATTGTCGTGCAAAGCTTCTTACAATGGCTTTTTTTTTTTGCAAAGTGTGACCGCTTTCATGTCATTGCCACAGTGTGTAGCAACCACACAGTGCAACACAATGCCGACAATTGTTTGGAGTGCCACTTTTGTTTGCCGGTGGTTGAGAAGCGGTGACTCATTGGTGTGGCTCGCCGCAACTAACTGCGGCCAGTGAGTACTTTGATAAGTTACTTTTAAACATCCTGATTTTCTGTGAGCTTGTCAAAATGTATTCCCCCATCCCATGTTTGGAACGAAAACTCTTCTCTCACCGAACAATTATGTTTAGCATAGTTAAAAGAATTTTGTAGGGCTACTGAAAGGCAGTAGGCAAGATAATTTGATAGATTTTGTTTATTCTGGTCCGACAGTCCTACAAAAAAAAGCTCCTTTACCAACTATCATGGTAAAAAGCTCTTTTGACATAAAGCTCAAGTAGCATGTTCCCAATGGAATACAGTTTTTACAACTTTTTTCTAATTTTTTTAAATTATACACGTTTTCCTTTTTTAGTTTAATTTTTGGGTTAAATTTTTGGGTTAAATTTTTTGAAAAAAGGTATACTAGAGATATGTATTTTTTAAATTCATTTAATTTTTAGAAACTTTTATTTATTTTTTTATACAGCTCGCCCTAAAGATCTCGAAATATAATACACTAAGATTTCCGAAACGTCCCGAAAAAATATACATAGAGAGTACCGAAAAGTAAAAAAAAATCCCTCGTGGTCCCGAAAGGCCCCGAAAATTAAACACAAAGAATACCGGAAAGAAATCTTTCAAGTCTCGAAAATATACCAAGACGTAAAAAACATTAAAATCTTGAAAATGTACATACATATATGTATTCTCAAAAAACCTCCAAGAAAATCTCAAAAAGTCCAGAAGACGTCCTTAAAAACTAAGCATCGTGAAGTAAAAAAAATCACTTGAAAAGCTCCCAAAAGGTCCAAAAAAAAAAGACAAAAACAGAGAGCTCCGAAAAGACCGCAAAAATCAAAACGGTTCTGGAAGAAAGATTACAATTTCGAAAAAAACCGAAGAATGCGAAATTGCGAAATATTTCTCGAAATGTTCCTAATTATTTAGCCTCGAGAAGTAAAACACATGTGTTTAAAAAAAAAAATTAGCATCGTCCCGAAAATTTCAAAAAAAAAACGAAACGACAAAGTATTCGCACTTGACTTTATTATTAATCTTTGGATAATGAAATGCAAAAATTACGCGTTAACTGTAACCGATAAGCAGTTAAAAAAATTTCATCAAAATTTTTATTTTTCGCTTAAAGAATATTTATTAAAGCACAAAATAATCGGCATTTCTTGCTCAAAATAATAAAAGCTAAATTGCTAAAAGTCATGGAACGTGCAAAGTATGCACCAACTGTTTGAAATTTCAATTAAAATTTTTATGTATGTTATGGAAATAAATAAAATCTTCGATAGTAAAGCGATAAATATTCGATTTGGAGACAAGTATTCGTGTGTGTTATTTTAAAATGGACCGACTTAATCTTTTTCTACATATAACTAACATACTTTTCTTGTTGTCTTTTTTGTTATATCAAAAGAGCCCATCACTGACCAGCTGGTCGAATGCATAAAATGAAGAAAGCAAATAAATTTTTAAGCAATAATGAACTCGGTTGATGTGAATTTCTTTGTACATACACTAAAATAGCACTTATTTATGGAGTTAATAGCTGTCGAATTTAAAATTGAAATCGAAACGGCAATAAAATACAATTCGAATGCAAATTTATTAGAAACTACCAAATTAAACAAAATTCATGGGAAAATAGAAATAGAGAAAAAAAGAAAGAAAGAAAAAGTGCATATCGCCAAACAACGATTGAAAGTGTAAGTGGAGCGCACTAAAAACTCAAAAATTAACAAAAGCAAAAAAAAAAAAAATCCGTTCCTCAAAAAAAAAAAAAAAAAGTTGAATTAATTTTGTGTTGGAAGCGTCCAAAGCAGCGAACAAGAAAAGAAAAGAAAACGCTAAAATAATGCAAACAGCGGGAAGACTGGGCGCTCTGAGGCATTTTATATATAAACAATAAAAATACACGCAATCATTGTGTGAATTAACTCGAATAGGGAATGCAAAGAAAAGAAAATGTATACCGTTAAATTATATTTGTGTGCGCACAAAAGTTGCTGTACAGATCCGCCACTGTAAACATTTCTTCACCTGCTTCATCGTGGCAATTCTTTGTGTTTTTGTTTTTGTTTTTGTTTTGTTTTGTGTTAATTTTGTTTTGGTTGGAAGCAGAAAATCTACGTTGCACCTTGATCGGGTAGATTCATAAATAAACAGTTTGCTTGGCAATAAACAAATGTGTACAGTACTTTCGGTTCGGTTATTTCTCTCGAAAAATCGATTTTCTGCAAATAATTTATCGGAAAATAGATCAATCTCGGAAGATGTGAATTTTAGGTATATGTGTAGTGGTATTTGTCCCGCATCTGAAGGGGAATTTATTGCCATATAAAGTCGAGAAAAAATCGAGGAAAACGAGATCACTGGAACCTTTCTTCAAAGGAGCCCCACGCCCTTATATTAGTAATGTCTTCACCTAATAACTATGTGTCTGTAGTAACGTTCTTCTGTACCTTATTCAGGGCTATGGTGATGCTTCGAGAAGCGTTAAGCAGACAAACGCATGCGGAAGGATCTGAGGCAAGAAATGAATTAAATTCCAGCTAAATTGCAAGCAATACTGAGTAAAATATAACAGATTCAGGACTACGCTTCAAGACATGAAGATGAATTTGAGTCAATTTACTTTATATTTGTATGTCTAAAGCACGAAGAACATGCTTGAAATTCTTGGGCGGATTCCTTTTTTAAAAATCGCAGTTGTTGTTCAAGTTAGTAGACACAAAAATCAACTCCCCAAGGAATCTGTTAGGATTGCCATCTTCATTATTCGGACACGGAGAGGCTGAGGCCTAAGTACCATGCTGCATTGATGGGCGCTGATCACAAGCTACGGGTGTCAAGGTCGTCAAGTTGGATGGGCGTTTCTGTATCAAAAACAAAATTTTGAAAAGATATGTCGCCTTTTTCTTTTAGTGGTTAGGCCTCGATAGGGTAGACGGTGTTTGGGTGTGTATAGCTTAAACAGCTTCAAGAATAAAACGGCGTTTTAGCATATCCCGCACAGTATGGATGGCGCTTGGTTTGTTCCCTAAATTTTCCAAACGATTTCAATGTATTTAATTCTGACAGACCCGATTAGGACTGATAGATCGGATGACTTCTCAAATTATTACCGACTTCGGAATACCGTTCAATCATATCTAAAGGAGTAGTAGAGATAAATATCTCAGGCTCATTATCATGTCTACAACTACGTGGACAATCTCTTCTCTGTATGTCGAATAATGTGTTTTAGATTTCTGAACCGATCACTTCCTTTGAAAACTCGGACAGCCGGCCCACGTCTGAATCGACTCGCTAAGAGCTACTATATTAATTTAAACTTTCGTAATAATGTCTTTACCTAAGGTTTGGCTCTTTGCAAAGATTTATCGAGAAGTTGCAGAAAAAGGTGTTTGTATTGACTTTGAGTGATGCGTAGGCAAGTTTATACTGATCCAAATGCTCTCTCCATCCACCTATCTGCCATTTATCTCTCCTCTTTCTCTCTTCCCCTGGGTGCTAAAAATGAAGTTGCGTTGTGATCAACCAGCGCTTGGTAAAAGCCCGTCTCTCCAGGAGCTGTCCACAGGCTGTCACAGGAACGTCTCAGGAGAAATTTGAAATTAATCTTCTGTTATGCCAATGACCTCGAATCTCCTCAAAATGTGTTGATGTCCACTTTTCTATTTTTGCTCTAAAATATTCATTATAGACAATGATCTTGTCTTCCAGTTTAATAGGCCGTTTTATGCAACTCTTCACCTTTTTTCTATTTACACATGTATGTACGTAAGTATGTACATATGTATGTGGCGCGTGCGGCAACTGTGTATATGTGAAACTATAACATTGTTTGTGCGTGCATGTGCAACCATACATACATACATATGTATGTAGTAGTAAATGCTAGTGTAAACATTGCAACAATTTCAGGCGGCTCAAAGTGCAACATGCGGCAACAATTGCAGCCAAGGTGTACAAGTGCAACAACATCATTGTTTACATTTAGTCTGGCATATAAATGAAAATGCATAGACGCGGCCTGCTGTGAGAAAAAGCCACTAAAACGAAAAGATTGTAATGATGCGGCGTTTCATTGTCTGTTGGTGTAATGAGTTTAATGACTTTGTTGGTTGGGAAAAAGTATTTATGCATGTATGTATGTAAATACTTATGTATATACGTATGATTCTACACAATTGTACAGATATTTAAAAATGCATACTGCAGGGTGGACCAATGCTGCATGGCGTACATCAAAGAGGTAATGCAACCGCCTTACGCGCCAAATTTTTTGTTTAAAATATAACTACTTCAGATTACAATTCCAGTGGCTACGATTTCTAAATTTTTCTGTCATTTATAATTTTTTTTTTATGGAAAACAAAAACAAATTTTTGTGCAAAAGTCCTACATTTCGCTTTTGATTTAATTCCAATTTTTTCTTTGCCAAAAATTCAATTGCTTGCGTGTTGCTAAATTTTTACATACATATATTTTCTTTAATTACTTTACCTGATTTATGTATATTTTCTCACAAATTATAACCTACCTGAACGACAATGAATGCCTCTTACCTCATTCGTTAATTTATTGAGTTCTCTAAACATTTCGTTTATTCTCTATTACTCAATACTTACTGCAGAAGAAAAGACAAACGTACTCGGGCGCAAACAGATTCGAAAACAAAAACATTTCCTCAGCCGCTCAACCTACACCCACACGCAATCATAAAATTTTAGGTTAAAGCAGAATTTGAATGACAAGTTTATGGAGTGCTTTACAATCAGCCCTGTATTTAGTTTGTAGTTTTACTGACGACCTGCATCTCGTATTTTTAGTATTTCCGTTTGCAATAAAATGAGCAAACAACAAATATTTAAAAAATATATATTTTTAAACATTTGTGCTTAAGAGAATAATTTCAAAGGGTGATTTTCAGTATGAAACCTACACTAGGTTGCGAAAAAAGTTTGTAATTGAGTTTTTTGACGTAGAATACGTCTTACCTTAAGGTATGGGGGCTATGTTCAAATGTTGTAGTTGTAATTTTTAGAGCTTCACAAAAACGCTTATTGCACGAGAACTAATAAAGCGATTTCAAAGAAAAGTGTGGCGTTTCAAAGATAAA
>NW_016158621.1:44134-50784 GCF_001687245.7 Rhagoletis zephyria
AAAATAGGGCTTTCGCTTATATTCTCATTGAGTTCTTTTCACTTAGAAGTATGTAAATTTGTAAAATTTTGGAAAAACCCTTTTTTTCTTAGTGTGTGATTTCGTTTTTGACTTGGATATGCTCTTAACCATACCACGTATTCTACGTTTAAATATAGCGGCTGTATCTCCGATACAGCCTGCAGACCAAGACGAAGGCGCTGGACTGTTCCTTTTTCGGCATATCCACAGCTTTCAATTACGTCGCCATCGAAGCGTTTTTGGGGGGTCTGAACTTAGTCGAGATTAGGTGCTTGCGCTCAACAAAATCTTACTCAAGATTAGAAATAGGGCTCGTAGATAAATAACATGTGTTGTTGGTAGATGTCTAAACAGATTTATGTAAAATATTCGAGAAGGCATTGAATTGGACAAAAGTAATGGCGCTCGAAGGCGGACTTGATACATTTTGCAAGAAAGTATAAAATTCCATTCGTGCCTGCCATCCAACCTTGGCAATATTACGCAAATGACACACAAATTTCGTAATTTTAACACAACTCTCAATTTAAGCTGAAATTAGGATGCGATTTTCAGTTCGGCCATACAAAAACACGTCACCTAAAATTATGGTACGAATTTCAATTTCAGTGCCGTTGAGACCAACTTACCTAAACTTCGAAAACACAACCCTGAAAATTACTTATTGGGAATGATTAATGAGCAAAAAAAAAACCGTCCCTCAATCACAATCAAATAAAACTTGGTTTAGTTTTAACTATCTTATTTTTAGTTTGGTTTTATAATTCTCCTAAAGTTTTTACTATTAATTCTTGTAATTTTTTATTTTTTTTCTTATTTGTTTTTAATTTGGGTTTATTTTGAAAATTTTGCTTAATTTTTGAAATTTTTCTTTATTTTTGAAATTTTGCTTTATTTTTAAAATTTTGCTTAGTTTTTGAAATTTTGCTTTATTTTTTAAATTTCGCTTTATTTTTGAAATTTTGCTTTATTTTTGAAGTTTTGCTTTATTTTTGAAATTTCGGATAATTTTTGAAGTTTCGCTTTATTTCTGAAATTTTGATTTATATTTGAAATTTTGCTTTATATTTGAAATTTTGCTTTATATTTGAAATTTTGCTTTTTATTTGAAATTGTGCTTTATTTTGCAAATTTCGCTTAATTTTTCAAATTTTGGCTTTTTTCGAAAGTTCCTTGTTTTGAAATCTTGCTTTATTTTTAAAATTTTGCTTATTATTATTACTTGGTTTTTTATTTGTTTTTTACACTTGCATTACATCTTTTATTTTTCAAGTTCTTCCTACTGCTTAGTTAAATATTTTATGTTGCTTTGTCTCTTATTTTTTATTGTTTTTCTTATTTGTTATCGTTTTCCATACTTTTAACTGTTTTTCTTAATTTATATTGTTTTTCACAATTTTTATTGTTTTTCATAATTTTTATTGTTTTTCATAATTTTTATTGTTTTTCATAATTTTTATTGTTTTTCATAATTCTTATTGCTTTTCATAATTTTTATAGCTTTTCATAATTTTTATAGCTTTTCATAATTTTTATTGTTTTTCATAATTCTTATTGCTTTTCATAATTTTTATAGCTTTTCATAATTTTTATAGCTTTTCATAATTTTTATAGTTTTTCATAATTCTTATT
The DNA here is from genome assembly GCF_001687245.7 of Rhagoletis zephyria. NCBI lineage: Eukaryota > Metazoa > Arthropoda > Insecta > Diptera > Tephritidae > Rhagoletis > Rhagoletis zephyria. The sequence goes on from NW_016158621.1 coordinate 45,788, forward strand.
GCTTTTCATAATTTTTATAGCTTTTCATAATTTTTATAGCTTTTCATAATTTTTATTGTTTTTCATAATTCTTATTGCTTTTCATAATTTTTATAGCTTTTCATAATTTTTATAGCTTTTCATAATTTTTATAGTTTTTCATAATTCTTATTGCTTTTCATAATTTTTATAGCTTTTCATAATTTTTATAGCTTTTCATAATTTTTATAGCTTTTCATAATTTTTATAGTTTTTCATAATTTTTATTGCTTTTCATATTTATTACCGTTTTTCCCTTTTTTTCTGATTTTCATATTTTTATTGTTTGTCACATTTTTATTGTTTCTCATATTTTTTATTGGTTTTAATATTTTTTATTATTGGTTTTCATGTTATTTTTTTGCTTCTTATTTTATTTTTAATTTTCTTATTTTTTATTTATCTGTTGTTTTAATTGTTTTGAATTTAAATTTTTTGTAATTGGTATACTATTTAACTTTTTTAATTTCAGATGTTTTTAGTAACACTTTAATTTTCCTTCTTCATTTCGGAACTAATTTTTTTATTTTCAAAACTTTTTGATATAGTTTTTCGGCTTTTAATTATTATTTTTTTAATTTTCTGTAGCGGAAGCATGTGTTACGTGTGCGATAAAAAATAACACATACCTACACATACATCCCATATAGCAACTTGGTCAAGTCGGTAAATGTAGATGGCCGCAGGGAAAGGTGAACGTTTTAAAAGTGAAAACAAGGAAAATGAAAAACCTGAACTGGAAAAAATTAAAGGCAGCGCAAAATATTAAAAAACAAAAAAATTATCTTATGCACGTGCCTTTGTATATATGTATGTATGTATGTTTGTTCACAACAGCTCGTGTCCATTGTTTAGTATTTTTCCGTCATTATTGTTGCTGCAACGTTCCGGTTACTTGATTTCCTTCCAGCAAAAATAAAAAAAATATCGCAACAAAAATTTCTGAGTAAAGTATGGACGTAGTATATATATGTATGTGCTTGTGTATGTATGCGGAATGTACGTCCGCTTGATGAGATAAACGCTTAAGCTCAGTTAATAAATTCAACATTAAGCAGATCGCCGATCCAGTTTGCGATGTCAGCGTCAGCTGTTACAAAAGCGGCAATACGCTTGAGGGCGGCTGATGCTGATGCCGTACTAAGTTTTATGTACTAACTTTACCAGTGTCGAAACAATGGCGGGCGGCGAGTTGTGAAGCCTACCGCAGCGACACGATTTTAAGTACAAAAAATAAATTGCCCAAACTTATGAAACTTTGATATGTATGTGGCATTTTTGCGTTACATAATTAATGCGTCTGCAAATTTTTCACTTAATTTGTACGTAACCTTTGTGTGCTCTGACTTTGTTTGTAACTTTTATAAACTCTTTGCTTCACTTCTCAGAAGCGGAAATAATTCTTGTCTGCAACCAGAATATTTCTCACGAACTCAGCTGAACTCTTTTACAAAATCTTACTCACTAACGCCGGAATTAGTCTTTGAACTTATATTTCTCAGTTCGCTCCCATTTTTTATAGATTAGAATTTTCTAAGCTCTCGACTCAGCTACGTATCTCAAACACAATTTGCTCAACTCGATAGGCCTTTCCTTTCCTGAATGTCTAATTTAACCTTTGACCTAGTAAAATTTACAGTTGTCAGTATGTAAAGTGGAAAGAATATTTGTAGTAAAAGCAGAGAGTACTGTGCGAGTAATATACTCGTACTTACATTAAGTCACATTCGATTTTTTCGCCGTTGTTTACAACACTTCAAATGTGTGTGAATGAATGCAGCTGTATACATGTTTGGCGTGTATGTGTAGGTATGTGCAAGTGCGTGTAAACCAGTCACAGTGGTTATTTATGAGTTTGCCATTAATTGACTTTGGGGTGATTGTGAATTGCTGATGACACTGACAACACAACGACTATGACGAATGCTGTAAAGAATTGTTGTGTGTTGAGTGAACGACAGGAGAGTGGAGGGAGGAGCGAGTATGGGGCGGGGGACTCACTGGCTTGAATGTAAAATTAGTAAGTGTGACAGGGTTGATACAACGACTGATATTTGTAAAAGTAATAAATAAGAATGATTAAGCGCAAAAAAAGAAGCTCTGTTTAGTAAAAAATCAGTTAATTTTTTACGTTCTTTGCATTTAAAATTGTTGTGGTATATGCATTGTAATGAGGTCATTCCAAAAAATAAGCTTAAAGTAATGTAAAGCTTCATTGAAATTATTTATTGGCTGTCAAGGTTATCCAAACCGAGAATATGCTTTAATTTTGACAAGTAATGCGATACGCATTATAGTGCTACGTGTTCTTACATTACTTCACTTTCCGCAGAAATCAACTTTTGTAGATCGGAAACAAGCGGTTACGGACAGGAGGCTCATTCATATTTTAGTCGTAGTGTAGTGTTAACACAATTTTTCTTTAACCCTTAGTAACGTTTCTCTAAGAAGATACGCGAATGGCGACGGTGGACTTTGGGTCTACGTAAAACTATCCAACTGAAAGTTATTGAGAGTTTGTGTTATGTTTGATCGAAAATGGGAGAGATAGTGCTGTTTATAACATTTGTTCATGATCCTACAGTCCAACTTCCGGGTTAGCCAGATAAAAAGTCGCATCAAATGAATCTATACAAAAGTATTGAGAAGCTCTGTTTTCCATTATCGAGGTTGTCTCTTTGTCATTTTTTGGCAAGAATGAATGTGAAATCCGATGTGCTATGTTTTTCATCTGGAAAACGATTCTGTGTTCGGCAAGTTTGAGGTTTTAGAATTATCTTCGGAAGAGTAATTTTCTAGTCTTCAGATTTTGATTGAAATGAGGAGTCATAGATTAGATACCGTAAAATTTTGTTTGGGAATCTTTGACTTCTGTCAAAGGAATCAGTCTTCTAATAAGACGAAAGTTGTCGATGCATGAAACCGCGTATCGTGGTTCTGCAAAACCTCGTAACTGACATTTGTACCAAAAAAGATATTTGCTCACCGGAAGCTCATGGCGTCAAGCCCTTCTCCATTCATACTTAACTATCGATACTTAGACATAAGATGAAGAGATAATTATGGATAAAAGAGAGAACCGTTTTGAATTAAGCCAAGTTTTACTCTCTCCTATAAAATTTTGGCAATCTCTCATACGAGGTTTTGCCTTTTCTTGATACGCGGTTTTGTACTTTAAACGACGATATACTGAATCTTTTTACTTCTTCTTTCTATGTTAAAATAATTTATTGTTTTTTATAAAATATTTCAATGATATTTTTTTTGTTTTTGGCCGTCTTAATGGGTCGATTGGAAAAACCCAATAATTCCTGAACATGGCTTCAGATTGAAGGCGAAATATCGACAACAATAAATGTAATAAATAAACCTACTCCAATATATATACTTTTAATACATTTTAAGTTTATTTGTATTCTTTTATATTATATTTATTATAATTTTTTTTTTTTTGAAATTTTGTTTTTTATTTATTTTAATTTTTGAATTTTTTATATTTTCTTTTAAATGCTTTAAACACGTATGCATTTATTTTTTATTTTTGAAATTTTTTTACTATATATATTTTTTATTTTCTTTCCCTAATTGTTTATTTGATAAAATTTATTTTAAATGTTTTCAATTTTTCGTTTGAATTTCTTTTTATGCTCCATATTAAATTTTTTTATATTTTTTTTAGTTATTTATTTGATTTGTGTGCAGAGTTCACTAAAAATTTTTTTTAAAAGAGACTTCATCTGATCCTCTTCGTTACACTGTGAGTTCCCATTGGCAACATGTTGCGGAAGTTTCGCTTGCCTCACAGATGATAAATTTATGTTCGCTCGATCTTGCACGCAGACTACTAGTTGTTATTTGTTAGCTGTATTTCTACTTATTTACTGTTCTTTTGCATTGTACTTTTTAAGCGCTTATGCATTTATTTCGTTTTTCATTACATGCAATTCGCTATCCCACATAAATGTACGCTAACAAACAGATAGAAATATTAGCGACCTTGCAGGAAAATCTAAAACTGGTGGAGCAGTGAAAATTTTAGTTACATCTAAAATTATGATTTAATTGATGACAATTTTTTTTGGATGTGATAAGAGAGAAAAATTGTTACATTGAATAAAACTCATCTTAGACCTTAACTTTATCGGGACCAAGAGAAAATGTTCGCTCACAGTCGCTTAAATGAAAGCAAATACTGAAAGTTTTTTACTTAAAATTTGTTTGACTTTTTTTCAACACTCGTTTTAGAACTCGCCATAAGAGCTTTTATCGCAGCGACTTGATCAGGAATGAATCCTCCTTTTCCTGCATGGTCCTGTACTCTTACATATATATATCCATATGTTTGCATATGCAAAGTTGGCATCTGCAGTTCGCTTTTAGTCATTCGTCTTGGTAGGTAGGCTCACTGGTATGCCGTTATTTGGCTTTTGCCTCTGCCACTAATCTAATGATGAACTTTGAACTTCATCATCAGCAGCAGCAGCAGCTTCTTCATCCTCATCATCAACAGTAGCAGCGGCAGCAGGCAGAAATTATCACCATGTAGCAGCCAACACCAGCCGTGTCACTCGTTATATTATATATAGTTAGTTTTATTCTTTCTAACTCGCCTATTGCTATATTTTACTCGTTTGTAAATACATATTTACATATTGCTAACATCATGGCGCTTTGTCTGCTTCCTCTATGCATTCCCGCTTCTTACTTACACCGAATGTGTTTGTAGTTAGCATCTGCCAGATGCGCCGCCATTCGTAGCGATCCGTAGTCCCCCACTCCAAGTTGCACGATGAGCAACATTCAAAAGTCCATTAACAAGTTGATTTAGCTACTGTTGTTTGCGCGAGTAAGTATTTATGTCTAGCTGGTGGGGAGTGTGCATTAGTGCGGATCGGTCAACATACAAAAAAAAGTTTTTCCAGTCCACCCCTAGGATTAAGGATATTTTGAAGGCGATCCCAAAAAATTTTTTTTTTTGC
>NW_016158621.1:51156-115417 GCF_001687245.7 Rhagoletis zephyria
CCTTCAAAATATCTTTAATCCTAAGGGTGGACTGGAAAAACTTTTTTTGTCGATCCACCCTAGTGTGCATATATCTTAGCTGGCTACATATTTACATACATACCTGCATCCATTTGGACTTTTCTCATCCATCCGCATACATCTATACATACAGATACACTTACAAACATATTTAACACCAGCCTCTTTGTGTTGCACTTTCCAATAATGCAGTTATTATGACCCGACTGTCAATGGTTGATGGTGAGAAATCTACCGTTTTATTGTGCGTTCAATAAATAGTAACACAGCATTGCAAAAATAGCAGCATAGTACTACATACATACTAAAATACTTAGCACATTCAATAAATTTGTATAAGTTTTTGTTGTGTTGGCATAAAATTTGTTTAAAAATAGCACTCAATTTCTGCATTGTCTCAAACTCGTTCGTTCGTTCGTGCGCTCTGTCTCGCTTACCTCTCTTTCCTCGCTGTCGACCGCCTAATGGCGGGTGTTTTTGACATGTGTTGCCGTTCGCAAAACTAATGCCGGTGCGTGATTTTCTTCAAATGTGGTTTATAAACAAATAAAAATCTGTTTTCGCTGCAAGAGAAAGTAAAAGAAAAAAATTCGTTTTTTATTTTTGGTTTTTTTTTTGCTCACGCATTAGCCGACTTCCTCAGACAAGCAACAATGCAACTTTTGTTTTAGTTCTTTTCTATTTTTTTTTCTTTTAATATTCCGTTTTCTTCTTTTTGATTTTATTTTTATTTTTTTTTTTCACGTGAATTATGCGCTTCTTTATTTCGATTTGCGTTGTTTATAGTTTTGTTGACACTAATTTACTGCAACTTCGTTGTTGTTATTTCGAAATGTGTCTGCGTCTTGGTTTGCCTCGCTGCCAGCGTTTGACATAGTTTTAAGCTGTTATCTTTTTGTTTTTTATTTTATGTCTTTACTTTTTCCTTTTTTTAATTAAATGTTCTTTGTTTATTTTAATTTTCACTTTTTCTTCATTAATTTCCTTCTACGCTTTTGATTGGTTGAGACAGCTAGCAGCTACTTCCGTGGCTTTGAAAGTTTTAATAGCCCTCATCGATTCGTCAACGGTTAGCGAGTGGCGAAACGAACGAACTCAATGAGGTGCAATCAAACTCGCTATCGTCCATCTTTGCTAGCTAACTAGCGAGCAGAGAAGTGGCGAATCGATGACGGCTAATATGAACTAGATTGTCTCGGTTATCATTAAATCTTTTGGAATTATCTTCATTTCTAAACTTCTAATAGTTTCTTTTGTTATTTTATGTATTTATATGCATTAGGGTTGTAAAAAAAAAATATATTAAAATGTTAAGCTCTTACCTTCTGGGATTTTTTAAATTGAAAAAAAATACCCGTATATTTTTGTTAAAATAATAATGGTATTTAGAGTTGCCTCAAAGCCCATAAAGTTGTCCATGTATTTTATATTAATTTCCAATCGGCAAATTCTGGTTGTCTGCAGGAGACTTCAAAGTATAATACGTAACATTTTATACTTTTTCCCCTCATGTATTTTGGGACCACTCTAATGTACATACACTGGCGGCAGAAATAATAGACTCGTTGTACTTTGAAGAGTTTTGGCTATATTGCTTTCGTTTATTATATGTTAAATATTTTTTTTTGATCAAAAATTATAAAAATTCGACAAATTTTCAAACTTTTTTATTCAGAATGCAGTTTTGTAGCCCACTCAATTTTAGTATAATAAAGTGCAAGCTTCAATTGGCTTCAAAATATCGTTGATTTTTAAGAATTGTCTTTTGCTGACGGTGTCTCCCGTTTTTTCCCATACAAAGTGTGCTCAGAAATTTTTTTATATGGAAGAGAATGCAAAATTCAAAAATCGGCGGTATATTCTAGCCACTTGAAACTCACACTTTCTTATACTAAAAAAAATAAAAAGTTTAAAAATTTGGTGAAAATTTGTCGAATGTTTATAATTTTTGTTCAAAGTTTGAGAATCGGATTTATATGATGTTTGTTGTATAACTAGCCAGGCTTTTATAAAAAAATATTACACACAAAATAAACCAAAGAAATATAGCCAAAACTTTGCAAAGTAAGGCGAGTCTATAATTTCTACCGCCACTGTATGGACCTTACTGGAAAAAGTTACAACATGTCAAAATACTGAATTTTAAAATTATTTTTATTTCGAAGCCGAATGGAAGGGTCCATCTCGGAGCTCTCCATCAACGTCGAGTTAAGACTTCCTGACTGCTGAAGACCCTGAAGAATTCTCGGTGATTGATACTAGCCGACTTTGTAACCTCGTGATTGGCTCGCGGTGTTTCATCGTTTAAGTAGTAGTTACAGTTCAAAATCAAAAAAAGAACAACCGACTTAAAACAGTCTTCATCCTGAAAGAAAGAATGTAATTTTTCATAACTGTGCAAGGCGACTAAACACTTTACTCTTTCAAAGCTAAGCATAAGTTCTGGGCTTGTAAATATTAGATTTTAAATGGAGATTTGTTTTGTATGTAACATCGATTGTGATGAAGTGTATAACCTCAACTGGCAGGCGGAAAGGAAATCTTGCTTAAATAATCCTATAGTTTAAAATTAAGAGGGGATATACTAAATAGTCCTTACATTTCTCTTTTCGAAAATATCACACGTTGTTCGTTAAACCTTCATTCGCATAGCCTACAAAAGAGGTCCTACGGTGTCAATTTGCATATCTTGAAATCGCCGAAAAAATACGTGCCTGGGAAACCCTCGTGCAATAAATCGACGTAGCTATGGCGCCGTGAATCCTTAACTGAATTCAGTTGTTGTTTGAACTAGACTTTATAGGAATGGAGGTCTAAGTCGAAATGCCAACAACGCCTCAATGTGTTATAAGGCAGAGCCAATTCCTGTTGGCATCGTGAAATCGGCAAATTCAGGTCGTCGGCTACATTTGCTACATACTTAAGTACATATATGAAATAGATAACTGTGCATACTACACATCCCCTTCAAGTCGGTTATTAACTTCACAGCATCTGCTCAGATTTTGCTGTTATTTTGCAAAGAATTACACTTCAAAACAACATGTAGCAAAAATTATTCTAATTACTAGCATTACCAACAATTTGCCTACAAAATTTGCTGCCAAGCGTTGCATGCGATTAGAGACACAATGTGATGGCGGAATATCAAAGTGAGCACTTTAGTGTGGTTATGGCTGGTAGCTTCTTCTTTGGTAGAGAAAAGAAAATTTACCGAAGCAAATAATTGAAATTTTACGCTTATAATCGCCTAATATTCTGACTGCCAACGACGAGGTTGTACGCGTTTATCCCACCAGCTGGTTGTGAAGAAAATGCAAAAATAGTGGAAGAAGATTTAACGAGTTTATTGCACTTTTTCAGTGGCATGGACGAAGCGACAATTTGTTGCCACGCTAGTAAACGCTAGTTAATATTCAAATAGCCCGCTTTCTCAGGCTAGACAAAGATGCTTTGAGAGTGGGAAAATATTTGAAAAATAAAAAAAAAATCGTTAATGGTTGCATATTTTGAAGTAAGACAATAGCAGTTTGTGGGTAGTTGATGAGAACGTTTGTAGCTGAATAAATTGAGAAGGGAGCAAGTTAAAGCATTCAACGTCTTCTGGCAGTACATACTATTTCGCTCTCTCGTTTCTAAGAGAGAATTAATTGAATAAGTAATCAGAAAAATCCAACTTTAGTGGGTAAATCTATGGGTGTGTATAAGGAAAAAGTTGTATGTAGATCCAAAAGGATAATAATTCTTGAAGAAACCCCCAGGGGTCTTTGCATGCATACCTATTGAAAATCCTCAATTTTTTTTTCAAATATACCATTAAAAAAATAGTGGACCGGTTAGCTAACCGCTGCTCAAAAGACACCCCTGCCTATATTAGCCATTCACTAGGTCAAAAAAATAAATTGTGCAACAGAGTGGGCCCCGGTTAATTGGTTCCCCGGGCAACCAAAACAAAAATAACTTGCATGTTTTTTGCCCAATTATGTGATGGTGCGTAGGGGCGATCAAACTCTCTGAAAGAATGACTTAATGCGGAAAAATGATAATGATAAAAAATAAAAATAAAAATATCGATAAAAATAATGACATCAGTTATAATAAGAATAATAATAGCAAAAATCATGGATAGCAATAATTAAGGATACGATTAATATTATCGGTAAAATTTATCATATCGATAAAAATAAGCGAGATGTAATAATAATCTACAAAAATAATCGATAGTAATTAAATTCCGATAACAAATAATATATCTATAACAAAGGTTAAATCGATAACGATCAAAATTTCGATACAAATATTTCACTAATAACGATAACTGATTTTAATCCCAATGAAATGGCATTAATCAGCATATCGATAACAATAATCAATAATTGTTATAAAAATTTTGAAATCGATAACTAAATATATCGATAACACGAAGCGGATTGATACAAATAAATCGAATACATAACAATAATCGATAACAAGAATTTGTAGAATTAATCGATAATAGTAATTGATGTTAATAATCGATAAAAAGAAGATAACAATATGCGTATGTATGCTGTGATAATCATTAAACAGTTTTCGATATCAATAATTGATCAAAACAATCGATAATAATCAACGCTTAAGATAGTCTATATTATTAATACTCGATAACAAATGTTACATACATACGTATCATATATCGCTAACAAAGGTTATATCGATTAAGATAAAGATTTCGATAACAACAATTCCACCGACAACGATTGATGCATTTTATTGAGTTGAATTGACATTTTTACATTTAGGCATCCTCTCTTTACCAAGCAATCAGCTCACTCAAGCTCACTAACTCACTGACCGGCACGTTCTTAGAGCGTGCATCATTTTTTCTTTCTTGTGAACTCTTCACTGGGCTCAACAAACAAAACAAAACAAAAAAAAAACTTCGTTCACTGGCCACAACACCCGGAAGCCATACAAATTTATCTACAAAAGCCTTAAGTGGCACACACGCTTAATCGCTTTAAGCTTAAAAAGTTGCAGCACTTAAGATTTCGTCAACATTTCTCTGCATTGTTTTTTTTATGCTTGCTTACTTGACTTAATCTGCCATAAGCGCAAGCGCGCAAGTGCGTGTTTTTGTGTAGCTTTCAACCAGCACACCAAGCATCACACAAGGCGATAAGTGTCGCCATGAATTTCACAAATTCTTTTCAACACTTTTTTTGTTTATGGCAGCTTTTCCATAAGCAATGCACATACTTACTACTTATTGCTACATAGTTGTTGTATGTACATATTTTTTCACTGCTGATTCGCTATTGTTGCTACTTATTCATTTTTTTATACCTTTGTTGTTGTTGTTGCACATATCCAATCATGCTGGACTTCCTCATAAACTCTTCCTTTTCATATGTTTTGTGGTCACTTGCTGAGACATCGCATCGCTGCTCTGCCTGTGTTGCATACAAAATTATTGCATTGCATTTGTATAAATATATGTACTTACATAGCAAGAAACTACTTCATCGACTTCAACGTCAGCCAGTGAAAATGATGCCAACTTTGCGGAAAAAAATTAACAAAAAAAAACACTTTTGTTGCAACGCCTATTATTCCTGCCTTCCTTTTACTTACTATTTATTAATACCTGTTGCTGCAGCGTCAAGTGTCCAGCAGCCTTCAATGCATTTTAATGAACTTCTCTGCCTTGCCTACGTATCAACATATGTACGTAAGTATGTATGTGTGCTACTTGTATGAATTTTCTCATATATAAATATTTCTATGCTGGACTTCTTACCTTCCAAGATTTGCAAACAATTTAGGCCGGTCCACATAGAACTTTCGCGTTGGCTTTGGTGTTGGCGTTGGTTTAACAGAACGCACGTTAAAAGTATGCTTGCTACAATGAACGCTTAGCAGCGAATCCTTGGGCCACTAAATTAACATATTAACGACAGATAAATTAATATTTCATATCAATAATTGCATTAAAAACGATATTTCTTGCCCGCACTTGATTAAAAAGGAAAAATATTTCACATAATTTTATTTATTCGCAACAGCTGACGAGCGACGCACGCGAAAAGTTGAGAGTTGGCCATCTTTTTGCTTTGTGTTGGCGTGAGCGTTGTCGAATTTTGGCTATGTGGACGGCTGCATTTGAATTCATGTATTCATAGTCAGCTGTTGAAGCGACGCCAACGCCAACGCAACGCCAAAGTTCTATGTGGACGGGCCTTTAGCGTTTTTTGCCTAACTAACTAACGGGTGATTTTTTTGAGGTTAGGATTTTCATGCATTAGTATTTGACAGATCACGTGGGATTTCAGACATGGTGTCAAAGAGAAAGATGCTCAGTATGCTTTGACATTTCATCATGAATAGACTTACTAACGAGCAACGCTTGCAAATCATTGAATTTTATTACCAAAATCAGTGTTCGGTTCGCTTTACGTCCGATTTATGGTCTACATAATCGACCAAGTGAGCAAACAATTAATGCGATTGTGACCAAGTTTCGCACTCAGTTTACTTTATTGGACATTAAACCAACCACACGAATGCGTACAGTGCGTACAGAAGAGAATATTGCGTCTGTTTCTGAGAGTGTTGCTGAAGACCGTGAAATGTCGATTCGTCGCCGTTCGCAGCAATTGGGTTTGCGAAACACATTTCGAACCGAACACTGATTTTGGTAATAAAATTCAATGATTTGCAAGCGTTGCTCGTTAGTAAGTCTATTCATGATGAAATGTCAAAGCATACTGAGCATCTTTCTCTTTGACACCATGTCTGAAATCCCACGTGATCTGTCAAATACTAATGCATGAAAATCCTAACCTCAAAAAAATCACCCGTTACATACTCTGCACTGCAAGTCTTTGGTTGTTGTACATATACATATGTAAATATGTATGTATATTTTTCTTCCTTTTTTTCAATTTTTCGCTTTGATTTTTATTGCTGCTGGTCGTCAGCTAGTTGACTTCGCTTGGCCACATGGCATTTGACAGCTGTAAATACATTGCAACGAGCAACTAGTAACCAGCAACATTCTTGTCAGTCGACGAACAGGTTGAGCGACTCTTGCGCAGCTTGTTGGCTGGCTGCAATGTGGCCCGGCTCGACCACTGACCACTGCTTGGCTTGATTATCTTTAAAACTGTGGTGCGTGCTTGCATGCGTTTGCTTGCGCATTTGTTGTCCACACAAATATTGGCTCAACTGACTCGACTAACTGACTGACTGATTGACTAACTGTGTGACAGAGTGGACTACCGGTTTATTGGACTAATGGAGCTCGACTCAGCGCAACTTCAATTGCCTTAAGTTTTGTTGCTGGTAGATCGCCTGTATGATTGCTTTTAGGGTTTAATATTTTCGCAACTTCGCAGTTGTGGCGCAACGCTGATTTTTGTTTGACCAATGCTTGTTACCGAACAGTAGTGTTGCACATTCACATATTTCATGGTTTTGTGGTTTTGTTTTGCTAAGTAAAGTTATTATGTTGCTAACTGTTGTAGAATTGCGGAAATGAGCAATTTTGCTTGAAAACAAAAAAAGAAAAACAATTAAATTCGACAAAGTTATACACTAGCCAGAATGTGTTTTCGTACAGTGTTTTTTTTTTAATTTTATTTTTTTGAGTATGCAGTTTTGTAGCTCACTCAATTTCAGTATGATAAAGTGCACGTTTTGAGTGGCTATAATCTGTCGTTGGTTGTTGAGAATTATTTTACTGACGCTCTTCGGTATTTTTTCCCATGCAAAAAAAAAAAAACAATCACGCTTCCGTTATATGGAGAAAATGAGCAAATTCTGAAAAATTTTGTTTAAAAGTTGAAAATTTTGGTGAAAATTTGTCGAATTTTCCTAAATTTTGTAAAAACTTTGAATCATTAATTTATATGCCATTTGATGCAGAATTGAAAATTTTGGTAAAAATTTGTCGAATTTTCCAAAATTTTGTAAAAACTTTGAATCATTAATTTATATGCCATTTGATGCAGAATGAACTATACTTCTATTAAAAATTAACGAACAAAATTTATTACAAAAAACATTGCAAATTTTTAAAAAAGAAAACACTGTACGGAAACCTATTCTGGCTAGTGTAGTATATATTTTTCAGAATAATAAAGACCAAGATTGTGAAAGTAATGAAAAGTTGCAATGAAGAATGATGAATGAATGGAATGAATTTACGGTTAGAAAGAAAATCAGTAGGGAATCTATACGATTTCGCTCTTTAACTCCTCCGCCAGCTTAGCCTAATGAAACTCGGAGAAAATAGATAAAGTGCTCTTTCCTCCCGTTGATGGGAACCACAATTATGTGGAGTTGTTGATTGTTGCCAAGTAAAGCTCTCTCAGCCCACTCCCCTATTAAAATTATAGAGTATTTAGTTCTTCTTCGATCCAGCCTCGAGCTCAGCCCTAAACAAAAAAATCGGTGTATACAGCTGCTGCCTCAGAGTGCACCCCACATTCGCATAGCGATAAATGGGAGGAAAGCAGCATCTTGAGCAAAGATACGGAGCCAGAAAGATTGCTTTTTGTCATGAACTTTCTATTTTTGGACTTACATATTTCTGAAACTGCATTGTTGATGAGTTGGCATGGCAGATCACCTTTAAGGTAATCTATACTGGCAGTGAGCAGTGAGCATACAATTTCCCCAAGCGGTCGTTCCGCTAACGTTCTGTAGGTCGTACCGATAAACCTGGGCCGTTCCGGTAACGTTCACCCAACTGCCATTGGAACAGCTTGTCGAAGTTGTAAGAATTTCTGACCTGTGGGTAACTTTTGGCGGTCAAAGAACCCAGCACTGCAAACATTTTATTTTGATGAGCAATTTCGCTGCCGTCCTGACTGACCCTATCTCCATTGGATCACCTAAACATTCGCAGTTGAAAAATCTCTTTGCATCCACTGTAAGAGGCCCGTAGTAAGGAACGATTCATACCTAGACAAGTCTGGCTTTTCTCAAATTCGTGCACTCGGGCATTCCTGCTTTCAATATTTAGTCACATCTATCGAATCGAAAGATCTTTTTAAATATGATCGTTTATGCAGATTACAAAGTCACAAATCTTACATAAGATTCCCACAGTCCATTTTTAGGCGTAGTATGTTTTTAAATTGTCCATCGAATCGAAAAAAGAGTCTGTTGGGTTTGACTTCCAGCCTGACGTTGTTAATGGTTTTAATGCTAGATCCTAAATATACATCTTCCACTGTAATCTCGGATCTGGCGTCCGTATTGACAGCACAAGATTATTTTTCTGCATTCGATATCCCAAATTGTAATCATCCAGCAATTTAGCACAAACTAGTATCTTATCGCTTATGAAATTTGGACTTCAAATTGGTCTCGAGTCGGAACCACCTGCTTGCTGACTAGCCATATAGTCCTCTCGCCTACTGAGTTAATAGCATCAAGCTGAGTTCAGAAAATTTGTATTATTTCGAAAAGCTTTTAACAAAGAATGTCTGTTTGAACTAACTTTGGAGGAACTGGTAGAAAATCCACTTCGGGGAAAGTAAACGACATTTTGTGGCCAAAGTGGGGGCTTAGCGTGAATGAGCTTTGGGTTTTTGTAGCGCCGCTCTACAAAACATTACAAACGTCTGCCTTCCTGGCGTTGGAAATTAGACTCCTCGGGTCGCTATGATGTTCGGATGTTGTTAAGAAGGTCTTGGAGACATCTGCCAGCCAAACTCTGATGCCCGTTGATTGAAACAAAATATTTTCAAACACTTTCGCGAATAGCCGCCCATACACTTCGCTTTGAAAATTATGCAAATTTTCTTTACCGTCAACACTTTTTCACTCATTTGAAAATCACTTTTAATATAATGCAGAGCACACCTGCCCACCATCGCAGATTCTTGAGAACTGTCAGCGCAAAGCTTAGGAGCCATTACTTCAAAATGAATTGCTGTCTGTCAGTCTACCATCCAGTGCTTTGTACAATTATTCACCTGTACGCTGATCGCTTCCATGTGCTTCTGATACACTTTCAGAGCAATTTCAAAGTGCACATATGTTTTCTCACGACAAAGCGATTGCGAGGTCAAAATCGCCCGCTGCAGTGATGGCATTTGGTAGCATGCCGGAAGCTATTTCATTCATTGGCTTGACTTGACTTTGCTCTCTAAAATAAAGATGTTTGTATAAATTGTTGCCCAAGCATGTGTGAATGTCAATCAACTGACAAGACTTAGTCGCTGCGCTTAATTTTTTGCTCGACTTGGCTAATTAAAATCTGCATTCCATCACATTCGGTTAGCAGTTGAAGTTGTGTGGTGGTGGTTAAATAAGTTGTGTTTAATAAATTATTTAAAACGTTTCATTCAATAAGAGCACATCAATGGCGGGCGAGTGGTTCAGCTTGTAAAAATAATTAAAATATATAAATATATGTATATGAAAAATTATTGCTAATGATAGAAGTGCAGCAGTTACTCTTAAAATTTTCTCCCTTCCTGCTCGAGCAGTGTACGAATATTGAAAGCACAGCTGACGATATGTTTTATCGAGAATTTTGGGTGAGTGAGTGACTATTTTACGGTTTGAAAGTTTAGTTTTTGGTGGCACTTTTTTTTTAGAGTTCTCGAGGATGTGACTTTACAGCAAAATCCGAATAAGAAAAATGGAAATGCATTTTATAAAATAATTTTCCATGTTTAACATACATACATACCTACTTCTTATTAAAGATAAACACAAATTTTATAAAACTAATCAATTCTTCTTTTCTTTTTTTTTCAGGTAAGCATCAATGCACTTTATTAGCTTAAATTACGCAACATTAAGTACAATCTGAAAATTTGTAAGTATAATTTCGTAAGCCGCTGAATTTTGCTGAAAACGTATTTTAAATATCCATCGCATATCTGCAGCCGAATAAAAAATCCCCATGAAATTAGACAACTTAGTGTAGCGATCTGTTTCATCAATGTTTGTCCGCATTATTGATTCATTTATGCAATTATGCAGCCTTCACTCGCCTGTCCAAATATTTTGTTGATATTTATTGTAAATCATTTCAAATATATTCACGTTTTTGGTCCCAAATGATTGAATTCTGGGAGCTTGACAGACTTTTCCATTTTCCATTTACTTATTTTTCACTACTCTTTATTTTATTTGCTTGCAATCCAACTGTGCCATATTTTTATGCTAACTACAAAAGCGGTTTCTTTTTATTTCCAAAAAATATCCAGCATCGACTTACTTAAGCAGCATTCGTTTGACTCAACAAGTGACTGCATCGCTGCGTTCACTCACTCTGTGTCCCAGCATTGTCATGCTGAGTCTCCTGCTGTCACATTTAATTTTGGTATTTGTCCCAAAGCTAATTTGCATTGTTTTTGTCTTTCGCTCGCTTCTTTTAAATAAACTCGAAGCTTTCATTTATTGCACTAAGAAATTGTTTTAAGTTCGAGTTAATGATGAGAACTGCCTTGAAAACAGAAAAGGAAGGTACTTAAAGATAATAGTCTGAGAAGTTTGTTGTGGTTGTGGATGTGTAAAAAAATGTATGCCAAACTAGTATAACAGATCAATGAGAGTGAATCTACGCGGAGCAGAAGTGTTTCGTCCTAAATAAACTCTCACTAATATTTAATCATTAAGAAAACTTGCTTCTAGAACGGAACTTTCTTACAAAAGAACTCTCCGCAGCTGTTGCTTGGATTACAGCCATTCCTCTTGTGAATGTGCAGTTCCGAGATAGGCTCTTTAGCAAGTAGATCACGAGACAGCAAGCGGAACTATCGTCTGCCACAATCGTTGACTGCCGTTTAGAGGAATTAAGCACAGGCTTCAGTTAATTGGAAAATAAGCCGACCCCTCTCATTTAATTGACAATATCTTGCCAAATCTAGTCGGGTCTTTCATCTACTTAGCCAGTTTTAAGATATCCTCAGCACTAGAAAAACTCCACACTTATATAACCCTGCCTCTGCCGTTCAAGGCTGAATAAAACACTCGAATCGCTAACAGACGGCCAGCATGCGGAAACAGCCCACCTTTTCTCTTTCCCTACAAACTGCATCCATCTGGACATAGCCCAAGGTGTCGGTATGCTTCCAGCGTCTGCCAGCGTGGTTGATAGAATCAAGTATATTGTGCAGGCTTATATCCGTATATCAAACAGATCTTCCCACTACACTGAGAAAAGAGTTTAGTTACGTCAACTAAATATGTTTTTCTCAACACATGATTTGGTTATAGTTACACTATTTGTTTATAGTTACCAAATCATGTGTTGAGAGGACTATATTTGCCCGACTTTTTTCTGAGTGTATGTGAAGTCATATGCTTCTAATATGGTATTTACATATATGTACTCGATATAAAGACGAAAAAAGATGCTCTACCTGTTCGGTTTCATTCTTGCAACTTGCAATGATTTGTTAAGAAGGTGGACACATATTTTCCTGTACATACTTAGTTCCGACTAGGGGTAAGATTTGGTCCTCGATAGAGGTCAATGTGAAATACTCCCTGCCTAAATCATCAGCGGCCTCTTAGCTCCAAGATTATTGGGATGTGTAGCGACTCCAACTAGACCTATTTCTTACTGTCTTCTAACTCCATTTAAACAGTTTGCACTACTCAACAAACTTTGCAGTAACTTTTGAAAGTCAGACGATTACTCCTAAACCTACACATTTAAAAATGGTTGGGTCTCTCACTTTCGGAACCTTTTGGGTTTTGGGTCAATGTAACGTAAAATCCATAGTTTGACTGCTGCTTGGAAGACAACGAGATATACATACATACATGCCTAGTACGATATCTGTTATGACAGTGCGAATCGCATTAATAGGCGTGAATATCATCTTTGCACATGCTTTACGGAGTGAGTTATCTCCTATTTTTTTCCAAACTTAAATTCTTTCCTTGGATATTACTGTCCTTTTCTATATGTATGTCGATAGCTTCGAACTTTTATGGCATTTTCTTTTTTATCAAAAAATATTACCTTCTCATTGTCCTCGGCGCGCAAATACCAGAAAAAGGCAAGGAAAGGAAAGAAAATGCTATTAGTCTGGCGACCTGCAGTTAACTTAAAGGGCTTACTGGGAAATTCTGCTAAAGATAGCAAAAAGTCGTTCGTAAGACAAATGAAAGACAGATGGCAAGATAGCTCCAAAGACTTTTTTATTCTAGCACAAAAGTCTTAGAAAAAAATGTCTTTCACTCACAACTCGTGGTGAAAAGCTATTTCGAGAGAGAGCACTTGTCTATTACTTAGCTCGCGTCGCTCCAACAGCCGCAATGGCCGAGTGCGCACAGACACACAGGCGTGCCAATCGAGAGATCCGAGTTCGAGTCATGGCGCAGCGAAATTTCTTTTTCCGTTTTTAATCTACATTTTCTTCTTTAATTAAACTTTTGCAATTCCTGCTTTTTAAAAAGATATATATGTATATATTTTCTTAATTTAATTTAATTTTTATAAACTAAATGCTATACTAATTTTATGTATTTTTTCTTTTCCAATAAAATTTTTGTAGTTCATTTTCTTTAATGGTTTGGTTGTTATTTTTTAAAAATAGTATTTTTTATTTCGTTTAATTTTTAAGAATACATTTTTTTTCATTTTCACATAAATTTTTATTTAATTTTTTTAGTAAAATTTTCTTTAAATCTTTTAGAATTTATTGAGTATAAAAGAAATATTTTTTTTTTCAGTTTCATTTATTTTTTCTTTTTTCCAATTTAATTCGATATTATTTTGTTAATTTAATTTCTAATTTTTAGGATCTTATTCCATTTTTTAATTAATTTTTGTTTTTTGTCTTTTTTTAAATAAATATATTTTTGTATCTAATTTAATTTTTGAGTACCATTTCCTTCCTTTGTGATTTAACTTTTTCTTTTTCTAATTAATTTTTTTTTATTTATTAATAAATTTTTTTTTACTTATTAATTATTTTTTTTTTTTTTAGAAAAAAATGTAGATATAATTTTTAAATTGAATTTAATTTTTAAAAATTTATTACAAAAAGGCGAACAGCAAAACGCTAAGGCCTCCTCGTAAAGAGCTTTCAAGATAGTTGCCAGAATAGTCGACTGTGGTGAGTTGAAAAACAGTTGCCAAAATTGCCCTGTTAAGCAAATCTGAATCCATAGTTTGCAAAGCGCAGAGCCAATCTAAAATACTAATCAAAGCGAAGCAACTTGAAACGTCATTCGCATAGCGTAAAATGGCAGCAACTAATCACAACTGATATCGTACGTCCACGTCCATTACACCATCACTGTCTATACATATACATAAGTCAACTTCGCAAAAGATGACATTCAAATTGCTGCCAGCAATTTTCGTTCAACGTAATTCGAGAAGGGAATTGTCAAATTGCCTGCAGTTATTTAAAAGTGAATGAAAGTGCATGGCAACACCAATTCAATGCCACTCACCAGTCATTGGGTGTAACTGCTTATTAGCCAGCCGGCTGTATGTACTTGCGCCAACCGGATGTTAATGACGAATGCGTGCGTGTGGTCATTCTGCTGCTTGTCGTAACCGCCGGCAGCACCCCGCACACCACTACACCACTTTAAACTGGAGCAGTGCCACACAGCACTAAAATAAAAAAACTTATCTTTGTTGCATTATCAGTGTTTGCTCGACACTTACTTATGTATTTGGTGCATGGACAGAAATTATCTCCCAGTTGGCAGTCAATTTATTACATATCTACTATACTCAATGCGTACATCAACTTTTCGTTTCTGCACTTTTTTTGTTTGGCTTTGTTGTTGGTGCTTGTTTGTTTTTTTGCCATTTGTTGTTGCAGCATTGCCGTGGCAGTGAGACATGTCAATTATTTGAATCCGCTGTCCGATGAAGTTGTCATCTTTCCGCCGACCGGAAGTTTCTACGCTGTGCGCTGCCGACTGAGGTAGACTTCATGCCGCTTGCCACAAAGTTGGGTGCGGCACACACCCATTTACTGAGGTAGCAACGCTACTTTTGAAGCGTTGAACTTGCGCTTCGGCTGGAGATACAATTTTTTCCTTGCCATTGTTTTGTTGTTTTTTTGCTCGCTGTTGTTTCTATTTTGGTGTTGCATACAATGTCATGCAACAAGGTAAACATTCGTTGTTAAACAAAGCGAAGTTTGCTTCCACATTTTTTTTTTACGCTTCTTTTGCTCACTGCGCTTTTAATTGCCTTTGGCATTTCTCTGCGCCTCAACAACACTCACGAACACACTCGTGGACTCACTCAACCACCCACCGGCTTGCCGGCTGTTTGCTGCGTCCGCATCGGAAGCTTGGTGGTTGGTGGCCCCCGCTGCTCCATACTCGGTCAACTGGCAGGCAGGCTGGCTGGCTGGTGGGCTGCTTTTGTTTTTACTGCGCATTCGTTGGGCTCATTCGCTTTTCGCTGCTTCGTTGACGACTCGCTGCTTCGTTGACGACTCGCTGTCACGCTCATAATTATTTCAATTCCAATTCCAATAAGTTCGCGAACGCACTGCTACGCTGCAGCTGCTGTGCTTATATGGGGGAGCATTTATGGGCTGCTGGGCTTAGCTGCTGCTGCGTTGTTGTGGCCTTTAATGAATGCCCATATGCATGCAGAGCCCAGATACTCGGTGCCCTAAGTGGATGCCGTGCAATTATGCCAAGCAGCCAGCGCACTAATATGCAATTGGCCTGTTGGGGTGTAGTGCAAGGGGCAACTGACAACTGGCAACAGGCAACAAGCAACCGGCAGCGGAAAAATATGGTGGCACGGGTGATGGCGGAGGCGCGTGGTGGACTTGCGGTAACTTGTGCGCTCGATGTCAATGAACTTGTTGAACGCGAATTGGAATATGACTGTTGTTATTTTTTATTTATTTTTTTTGCTTTTACTTTTGTTTCACAAGCTTTTTAGAGTGCATTCTTCCGTTTTTTTATCGACAGCCATGCGAAAATTTCTTCTAATGGTCAATTAAAGTTTGGCTGGCATTTTGTATGTAGAATGCAGGCAGAAGAGTATGCCGACGCGACAGCGAGTTCACTAAACCTTTGGGCTGACGTATTCGAGTGTTGCAGCGAAAGTGTGAGAGTTTAATTTTTTTTTTTTGGGGCAAAGATAATAAAATTTTAATTAACGAAGGAAAGGAAAGTTCCGCATTGAATTCAGAATGACACAGATGCATTTAAATGTTTAATTAGTTTCTTTTGACTTAGTAAAGTCTAAATTGATTTGGGTTGTGTTTGAGATGCGTTCCTTCACCGACTGAAGAGGTATTGGGTATGTCTGTGTCTATTATAGAGAAATGATAGTTTCAGCTGATATAACATCCAGAAGGTGACTAAGCCTCAATTAGATGCCGGTTCGGAAGCTGTGAAAATTGTGTTCAAGAGAAACAGAAACTTTAGTCGGAATACAGAGTTCTAGCAGGTCTGAAACTTCAACCTCTGCTTCCTACTTGCACCCGACGAACATATTTGTGCAGCATAGTTGAGGAACGGTCGAACTTTGCATGTTGCCAACAACACTTCTTTGGCTTTTGCCCATCAAGGGCATCGAGAGAGTGGTGTTCTATTACGCAACGGTAGCTTGAACAGGATATCCGTTAATTTTTTAACATAATGGGTAAAGGTTCTTGCTGTGAGGAGGTAAGAAAAGTCAATTTTTAGATTACTAAGACTCCCAACCTCTGAGAACCCTTGCTTAAACTTCTGTTGCTTGAATCTTTGATATCGAAAATTGTCTGACCTTTGTCGACTACCAAAATAATTTGCAGTCCATCCTTGTAGAGCAGGGATGGGCAGATTTTTGGCTCCTAAAGCCGTCAAAGAGCCAGCAAGTGCTACGCAAGAGCTAAATCAGTTCTCAGGGTAAAAGGGGTGTACAAAATACATTAAAAGCATCATATATATTAGTAATGAGAGTCGGAGTGCAAGAAATTTGAATACGCTCTTCTTCTCTCTTCATACTGGCTCTTGGTGTTACCCCTCATCTACCACCTAAATGTGCCAAGACAGCTCCAAGTGCAAAAGGCTCCTGGGAGCCACTTTGCCCATCTCTGTTGTAGAGGATGCGTTGAATGAAAATCAGCTCTGTATCTTGGGAGCTTATCCCAGGGGTAAAGAAAAACAAGTGAAAATCTTTCTTAGCTCCATTCGCCGAACATATGTAAGCCAAAGGTCGTAAACAAAAAACCTTACCTCAAAATTTCTCGCAGCGTGACTTCGTTTACCATTTGTTTGTCAGCGAAATCACGTTTTCGCTAGACGGACTGCAGGGGTGGAGTTTTTGAAAGCATCGAAAATATTCCACTGTAGCCCAGTGCAGCTTAATTTATACCATCAAAAGGCTTTTAGGGGGGAGTTTGGGTACGAGGAATTTGAATCTACAATTCAGTTTTACCAAAACCGGCCGCCGGGTGCGGATCCCAAACCTTAAATATTTAAATTAAAAAAAGCGCCTACGTGTGAAAACTGTGAAATTATTTTTCTATATACATTCCAGAAACAGAAAAATTTGGTTTCATCAATTTCCCAGAAAAATCAATTGACAGAAAATGTCATACAGGGTAGTGTTGATTGAGTTCCTCAAAGCGCTTTGCCCTTTCGCATATTTTATATAAAGCTAATTAGTTCATTCTTCTGTATGTATCGGCAAAATTAGATACACATACTTATGTACATAAAGTAAAAAAAGAAAAATACTTTTGGCTGGCAATATTATTATGAGAGAGTTAGTTGCATTCCAAATTGCTCTGTCAATATTTGCCTTTAGGCATACATACATACATTAACATACTTATACATATTTTACACATGCATTTCCAGTTTTGCACGCTAATTTGTTTACTCATTTTCCAGCTTGTTGCTTTGTTGACTTACACTTTGAGTTATTCGAGTTCAAGTCGCAGTATTTTCCGCACAACTTTACTCATTTATTCTTTACCTCCCAGTGCACTTCGGTTGGCAGTGGCTGAAACTAGAACATTAACCCTTGTAGTAGGCCACTCTTGTCGTCTGTATTCCTCACATTTTTTCTTTTCTCCTACAACATACATATACAGTAGCACCAAATATTGATTAAATATGTGTTGGGAAGCTAACTCAGCTCCTCCGTTTTGGCTGGTTGATGACAGCGTTATGCGCGAAAATCAATAAGGCCGTTGAGAGAGCATTTGCCATGTTTTTATTTAGCCTGAAGTTGTCTATGTAGCATTCAAGTTTCGTTGTTGCGCCAAATGTTTTATTTAATTTTACACTTGCAAGATACAAGAAATTCACATTTGCTAACATGTCATAGCTTAAGTTTCGAATGTCGATTTTGATTTTTTTTTCTATGGGGTCAAATGTCATTGTCTCGATTAGCAGATACATTCAAATACTTATTTGCCTGAATAAGAAAAGTGATTTATTTTCAAATTTATAAAGAAAAAGTTCTAGCCTAAGCCGTAAATAGTCTCCAGTTTCATCACAACTTTCAGTACTTTTCTACGAACCTATGATTCCAAGCGATTTCAGATCTCTGAATTACTTATTTAAACAAGCTCTGGCAATCATTTTTAAACCGACTTCAAAAAAGGAAGATTCTTTAATTCTTTTTTTTTAAGGAAAAGTTAGATCCGATCATTGGATCATGAAGAAAGTAACGGTACTTTCAATATTTTATATGAGAATTTACGTCGGTTTTGTTTTATACTTAAATATTCGTTATTTTCGGAGTTTTCCGAGATATAGTTTCTCAGATTTTTTTTTTTTTGGAACGTTGAGGATTTTGTTTGTGAAGTTGCGGGTTTCTTCATGCTTTACTTTTCGAATTAATTTTTTGGGATCTTTTTTTTTTATTGACAATTTTCTAAATTTAAGGATTTTAAATTTTTTTCAAGACTTTGGATTTTTGTAGCATTCGAATTTTTCGAATTTATCGGAGTTTTTACGGGATGTTTTTGATGTGTATTTTCGTGACTTTTCGGAGTATTTTGTGCCCTTTCGAAGTATTTTCTTAACTTTTAGAAGTATTTTCGTAACCTCTCAGAGGGTTTTCGTTACCTTGCGGAGTATTTTCGTAACTTTGCGGAGTATTTTCTTAACCTTTCGGAGTATCTTCGTTACTTTTCGAAGTATTTTCATAACCTTTCGGAGAATCTTCGTAACCTTTCGGAATATTTTCATATCCTTTCGGAGTATTTTCGTAACATTTCGGAGTATTTTTCGTAACCTTTCGGAGTATTTTCGTAACATTTCGGAGTATTTTCGTAACATTTAAGAGTATTTTCGTAATATTTCGAAGTATCGTGAACTTTTGGATTATCTTTGTGGCCTTTCGGAGTATTTTCGAAAGCTTTCGAAGCATTTTCGGGTCAGTTAGGAGTATTTTTGGGACCTTTCGCAGTATTTTGGGTACCCTCCGGAATAGTTTCGGAAATTTCGTAGTATTTTCGAGGCTTTTCATGACTTTTCGGAGTATTTTGGGGACTTTTCAGAGTATTCTCATATTCATATTTATATTGATATCAATTCATATTCATATCCGTATTCATATTCATGTCCCGGCTGGGTTTTTAAGATCTATCTTTAAAATCACAGTGCTCTTCCTTAATAGTTTGCCACATCTTTTTGAAGCTTTTCTTTTGTAATTTGATATCTATGTATTGCCTTATTCGAGTATCTCTTTGTTGCGGTAAATTAAGACCACTTTGCGCTACTTTTGTAATTTGCGTTGTCCCACAATTCCCACACAAAAAGTGTGTCTAAATAAAAAAGTAGTTACTTGTACATATATAATACGTACTTGTCTATAATTACAATAAGTTAGTAGTCGGCTTGTATGCATTTACTGCTTTTTTTTTGTATCGCATTTGGCGTTAGCCCATTTATCATACCGACTGTATGGCTGTATGGCTGTATGGCTTCACTCACTCGCTTACCTTTAGACGCTTCCAATTGTGTCGAAAATTGAAATAGACCGACCGACCCGACCCGACCACCTTTTATTGTATTAAGGGTGTTTTAAGTGAAACAAGACTACAATAACAAACAAAAAAATGTAGTGTCTTCTGCTCATTTACAATATGTATTTCCTGCCGGCCAATTGCAACTTGAATGACGAGCATGTGGACAAACACAAGCAGATATGGTTTCATTGAGTAGCACAACCGCTACTGGCGACTGCGTTTTTATCACCCCTGCGGCGTTTGGATGTACACATTTCTTGTTTTCATTTGTGTGTAATTTTATGTGTCTAAATGTTTTACCATATAACTGTCACACCTGTTACACAGCGCGTCCTACTGATCCCCAATTGAGTGAGCTTTTGTTGAGTGTTTGGTAACAAAAATTGAAAAAAGGTATGCATGGCTAAAAATAGCAAAATAATGGTAACAAGCAAGAAACAAAAAGGAAATTTGTGGTTAGAGTTTTATTTTGTTTGACTAAAAATAAACAAAAAAGGGGCAAGTGCTAAGGCGGTTTTCACTTGAATGCTCAGTCGTTTTTCATGTGCTTTATGCAATGGCTCTATTTCTTATTAGTATCTATAGGTATATACATACCTACTAATATTGACACATAAATTATGTATAGGAATGCATATAACCTTTTTTGCTTGTAAATAGTTACTACATTGCATTTACTTTTGATTCGTGCATTAACAGTGTGCCTTTTATATGCATCATCACTGCGCTTTTTTGTAGTATAAGTGCTAAAAAATATTTAAGCTTTATGCAATCCAACTAAAAATACCTTGCCGCCCTATTCAAAAGATTTTTCTGTAAACTGCAGGTAACAAACAAAAAACGATAATTACTTAAAAAAAAAAAAACACTTTTTCAAATCATTCCTTGCCACTCAGTTGAACCCGTAAAGCTCACGATTGTGCCTGTTTTTATATGTATATATATATGTAGCAGATACTTACTTGCATTCAATATGTTTGTGTATCTACCACTCCATTCGTTGGTCAATTTTGTAATCGGCTAATAAACTTTTTTCAACTATCATACAAAAATTCCATCAAAAACTGACCGCCACGCCTTTTTTGTTTTGACTTTTGTTTGTTGGTAATACTTCGCCTATGTAACTCGTTCCGAACGTTAGTCATGTTTTAGTTGATTCTGTGCTAATGAAAAACGAATAATTTTCTCAACACGATTTTGTTAATACCTTTGTATTAATGCATGTACGTACTATGTGTATGCTTATATATTACATACTATTTATGTATAACCATAAGCGTATCTCTCCAATGCAATGTACTCTGTAATGAAACGCTGCATGCTTTTATGTTTATAATGAAATTGAAGTTAATTTTATTATTTTATAGGCATTGCATCTCTATGTATGTATGGATGGATGTTTGTTTTGTATGCAGCATGACTCGATTAAAAAATATGTTTCTGTCTGCCTTGTGGGTCAATTTGAAGTGCGCGTGAATGTATGTACATATGTACACTACATACCAGTGCGGATGTAGTATTCGTATGGGTGTAGTTTATATACATACATACGAATAATTAAGTTTTCGAACATGTCCGAAGAGAAAACTCAGTGCATATGCATACGCAAATGAATGCTAATTTTATTTCGGGTAATTCGGATCTTTCGCTGTATTTTTGAGATCTTTTGGAGTATGTTGGAATCTTTTGGAACCTTTCGGAATTTTTCCGAGATCTTTCGCAGTATTTTCGGGTTCTTTTGAAATATTTTCTGGATCTTTTTAAGTAGTTTCCCTTATCTTTCGGCGTATATTCGGGATCTTTCGTAGTATTTTCGGGTTCTTTCGCAGTATTTTCGGGTTCTTTCGGAGTATATTAGGAATCTATCTGGCTATTTCAGGTATATTTCGGAGTATTTGAGGTATCTTTCGGGGTATTTCAAGTATCTTTCCCCGTATTTTAGGTATCTTTCGAAGTTTTTTAGGTATATTTCGAAGTGTTTTAGGTATCTTTTGAAGTTTTTTAGGTAATTTTCGGAGTTTTTTTTGGTATTTTTCTCAGTATTTTACATATCTTTCGAAGTATTTTATGTATTTTTTTCGGAGTATTTTTAAGGTATTTTTCGGAGTATGTTAGGTATCTTGCGGAATGTTTTAGGTATATTTCGGAGTATTTTAGGTAGCTTTATGCGTATTTTAAGTATATTTCGGAGTATTTTTAGTATATTTCGGAGAATTTGAGATATTTTTAGCAGTATTTAAGGTATTTTTTTCGGAGTATTTAAGGTATATTTCGGAGTATTTTATAAATTTTTCGGATCATTTTCGGTATTTTAACTATCTTTGGAGTATTTTAGATATCTTTCGGAGTATTTTAGGAATATTTTCGAAAATTTGTGGTATTTTTCGGAGTAGTTTAAGAATATTTGGAAGTATTTTAGGAACCTTTAGGGGTATTTTTTAAGTTTTCGGAGTTTTCGGAGCTTTCGCGGTATTTTCGGAATTTTCATAGACCTTCCAGATTATTTTCGATATTTTTCGTAAATTTCCGGAGTATTTTCGCGATATTTTCAGTATGTTAGGAACTATTTTCGAAACTATTCGGATCATTTTCTGAAATTTTCGAACTATTTTCGAAACTTTTCGTAACTTTAAGTTTATTTTCCATACTTCTCGGGAGTTTTCACAACTGTGGAGGAATTTTTTCGGTATTCTTCATGTTTTACTTTTCAGGATTTTTGGGTAACCATTTGGATTTTTTTTTCGTGATTTTTTTGGATTTTTTCGGGACTCTGCACATTGATTACTACACTTCTTTCTCTCTGATAACGGGCAAGCTCATTTTAACCATTTAAAAGTGTTACACATTTCCTATTGGTTACCGCAATCAACCCTGCCTTTCGGCCTGCATTTGCATTGTTATTGCGTTGGTGTAGTGGCGCTGAATTCGTATACGAGCTACTACTGCTGCTGCATGGTATTTATCGATTTTTATCACCGCAGAAAGGTATTAAATATTGCAGCGGCAACAACAGCAACAACACTTTTGAGTTGTTAAGCATAGCAACATAGCATAAAATGAAGTGCTACGCCCTGCACCCACAATGCACATTTGGCCGCGAATAGACAAATGATGTATGTATGTATGAATGTTTACTTCTTTACATACACACATACATATACAAATATGTACATATGCGGTTCACTTTGTTAAGAGTTCGTTTGGCGCATATTTTGACAGCTGCCGTTTGTTAAAGTGCTTGATGCCGCTAAAAAAGTTGCATGTTGCACGTACTAATGCAGCACATTTTCGCATGGAATATTATGGCTTTTTCGCCACCTCGCGTTGTGTGCAAGAATATATGTAGTTTTTTTTTTTTATACATTTTTGAACTCATTTCCTCTTTGGCTTGGCTTGCTCCATTTTCCAGCACCAAAGTGCCCTTCCGCCGTCTCGAATCACTCAGTTCATGGAATCAGCGCAAATCACTACTCTCCCCATCCTCGCACCATTGCATTCTGCATACATATGTACCGCTATTTTGTTGTAAAAGTCGCAAGCGCATCTGTTTGCTCCGCTCCGATGTGCGGCTGTGGGTCGACGAACGAAGGCGTCGTGTGGTCTGTGGCAGCCTATGAGCGCCCAGTATTACTTAGTGTTAGTGGAAAGTCAATGTACCTACCACACAATTGTTTTGACTAATTCCGCTTTTGTCTGATTTTCCAGACCGCGTTTTTGGTTTTTGTTTTTTATTTCTTCTGTTTCATGCTTTATTCAATTCTCTGCAGCTGGCCTCGGGCATTTTGTTGTGCGGCGTTTTTTTTTTGTGCTATGATTTTTATCTGATTTGTTTATTTGGTGTTGCAAAATAGGCGCTGGGAAAAACTACAAATTGCAACCGTTGTTGTACATCAGTGGGGCGGAGTAGGCGCCACAAGGGTTTCCTAACATTTCCTCCGATGCGTCGTTTTGTGTTGGTTAGTTGTTATTGCCGCGACTGCCAAGTTGCAATCAGCACTTGGCAATGTATTGTTTGTTTTTGTTTGCATTTTTGCAAAGCAAGCGTGTTCCGGCAAAGTTTTGCGCGTAAGGATTACATAATTTTAAATTTTGTGTACTCACCAAAATTTTGTTGTTGCTCCGACTGAGTTGAGTAAGGAGAGAATGAGTAAAAAATTTTCTTACTTTAATTTAACAATTTTGTTATTCTAAGATATTAATAATTTTCTTCTCTTTTTTATTGCACGTAAGCACCGATGCATTGCACTGATTTAAACTGAATTTTTTAATCTGTAAATGTTCGATCGACCAGTTGTAATTTGTAAGTAAAATGTCTTATTTAGGGCTACACGAACGGAAGAAATTACTTAACTGAAAATTAAAAACAATTTTAGTTGAGTTGACAAATGGAAAAGTGGGAAAAGCAACAACAACTTTATTGGCGAACTTAGCTCAATGGGTAGACCGCTGAGTGACTCGTTAGGTGAAAATATGCCTCATCGCTCATGTTGATTTTATTTATATTTTTTTCAATCGACATCAGCGTTCGGATCACTTTTACGTGCTGCTAAACTGAATATCGCTCCATTGCTAAGTTTGCCAAAGCCTGTAATACCAATTGTTTGAAAAAAAAATTTACATATCACAAATAATTTTTGTCAAAGATCTGCACCAAACCAAAGTAAAGTACAAAATCGGCTTGGCCACTACTGTGCAGCACCAATGTATCGGAGCAGATGAAAGTGTTTAGCATCTTTTTACGAGCATACAGGGCGTTAATAGCCTTTCCTCGCTCTTTCCTCTAAACATTTCGCTTCCAAAGTAGTTTGCTATCCAATGTCACTTCAAAGTAAGTACTTCGTGTGTAATACTTCAAAGTTAGCTCGGTGTTGCCAAGCATCGTGGATCTCCATGTCGGA
This sequence comes from Rhagoletis zephyria, assembly GCF_001687245.7. Classification (NCBI taxonomy): domain Eukaryota; kingdom Metazoa; phylum Arthropoda; class Insecta; order Diptera; family Tephritidae; genus Rhagoletis; species Rhagoletis zephyria. The sequence continues at coordinate 75,995 of NW_016158621.1, forward strand.
ATCTTGTAGCTTCTGGTGAAAAATTTCACACCCGTTTTTGTTTTTGTGTTTAACCCAGCACGGCACGAGTGTCTCACAGGTGTGCACATATATTTCAGAGTGGTGTTTACGACGTTTTTGCTAGTATTTAGGTACTCCTCCATAACTACTATGGCAATGTTGTCTGCATACGCCACTATTTGGGTTGCCTCCTTGGTTAACGTTGACGCTAATCTACGAACCATTGGCCGGTTCTATGGCAAGTGTTTCTATGCTGCTTACGATAGCATCCCCTGCGAGATTGCTGATAGCTCCTGATATGTCCAGGAATACTCCTAAGGGTGTAAATTTTTAATAAATTTTCAAACAAGAATGACAAATTTTTTATGTTGAAAGATGACACATTAGGCAGAGAAAGATACCAAAATAATCCTGGAATACGTCTTTTTTTAATTTATTTGCATAATCGTACGCTTGAAATGGTATAACATGGATACTTGCGTTTACCCTTGTTTTCCTTTTTCCTTTACTTTTCAATTGATCATTAGCGCGATTGCCATTGATAAACATCTCTCAGATAATTTATTTCTTTTACGAGCGAGCAGCTTAGTTATCATTAGATACATTTATATTGAGCATACATTGTGGTTTTTATTTCTCTGTTGCCGTTCGTTAATTTGTGGTGGTCTTAATTATAACTCTTTATTGGTCGCAGTAGTAAAGTGTAGCCATCATCCATCCATATGTGTGTGGCATCATTCTATCAATTACCGCACAACACAACGCATAAATGAAAGTGTGAATAATGCCTATCATTTTTCCAACTCTTCTCCCCAAGCCCCTCGGGCCCCTCTATTCACTCATTACTTTAATTTATTTTAGCTCTTTATTGATCACTAAATTATTTTCCTTTATCGTTGATTTTTATGAGAATGTAAGTGTGGCTCACAAAACTTACTCATACTCATACTTACTCACTCCTCGCAGCATTCTCTCGAACTCTGTTGCCGTGGTGCTTACCAGTGTTGCCGCGCATAGTTTTTAGTGGTAGCCAAATTACTTTAAAAAAAGGGCTAAAAAAGAGCCAAAAAAAATCGTTGTGGCTAAAAATGGTAGCTAAAATTTTTTACTTACATATACATATATAAGTATATACGTAAACATTTTCAATAAGTAATGGTATATAAAAACAATGAACTCTGGAAAAAAAGCTAATATTTTATCCAACCAAAAACCTTTTTGTATAAAAGGGAAAATATACGACACCAGCTTGGTGGTTCCATCAAGTGATTGTACCACGCTCGAAGCATATAACTTACCAGCACGCTGATACAATATTTATTTCTTTAAAAATGAGGTTGAGAAAAGGTCGAAATGATTAGAGCCGAAATTTCATAATTTTTCTAGCATTTTGTTAAGCATTGTTTTTTTTTTTATAATTCACAACTGCAATATCGTGAACGTAATCTTCCACAAACACAGCTTTGACTCATATAGGGCACGAAATTTCCGCCAAAATACTTTTTACTTAGAAAATTGAGCTAATTTCACCACTCATGACACCAGTATGCCGGTACAATCACACCACAAGAACATACACGGTCAATCGACTTGATGGGTCGTTTAACAAATATGGCATATTAAGGGCCGTGAACTTATCTATTTTAAACTATAGTTAAATCGTTAACAGATAAGTTAACAGCCCCACACTTTTACAGTATGTATGGATGGATGAAAGCGTAAAGAGCATACGATACATATATGTATATATATCAGTCATTCTTAGTTAAAAAATTCATCTCTTACATGACTGCAAAAAAAACAAGTTAAGCATATACAACGTTTTCATGCCAAGTATGAATAAATTCTAAAAAGGGCTAAAAAAAGGGCTAGGGGCAATTTTAAATTTATGTGGCCAAAATAAGTATGTGGTAGCTAAATTTAGCCACCAAAGGGCTAAAATGGCAACACTGGTGCTTACTCCACACTAGAGGAGCGTGCGGTTAGATGCCCACACTCCAGAAATCGGTCAGCTCACACGAAGTATATAAATTTGTCAATAATGTTGTCGCAAGCGCTCAATTAACTTGGGTGTTTAGGGTGTGTTCTGACCGCCGCCATTTAGTATAGCACACATATTGGATTTTATCACTGATTGTACAGGCAATTAGAAGTGCGTTCAACAAAAGATATAAATTTGTGCTCATGTACCTACCCTACAAGAATTGTGTGATGGAAACTAACACATTCTCATTTACCTTACTAACACATTTACAAACTTTGCGTTGGTTAAAAAGAGACTACTAAATAATGCCATAAGTCGGAGGAAGACGGAACACAAATGTTTACATCAGATTTTTCACATTGCCCTTTAGAATTTGATAGAAACTTGTAGGCAGCCAGTGACAGAAATCTCTATCAGTCTTGCCACTCAAATGATATGTCAAATGATAGTCACTGTTCTTGTAGGGTATGTTCATACGCATATGCTATGTATGTATGTATATATGTATGTACGAAATAATATCAAATATATGCTTTCTGTCACTCGTTCAAATTTATCACTTGCCCTGCCCCTCAGTTGCAATGTGAGCTATTGCAGCGACACGTGTTTACGACCGCAGTCCCTTTTTGCTGCTTTTAATTTTGTTTCTTAATTGAAATAATGTGTTTTTAAAAGTAACGGGTTTTTTCTCTGATTTTTCTTCTTCCTTTTTTTAATTTGTCTCCGCCAATGTCATTGGCTTCGGTCGCAGTTTGAACACAGTGAAGTGTTGTGACTGCTATTGCAATCAATTTAATTGCTGTTGATTGATTGACTGACTTTATAATTGAATTTTTGGGCATTTTATTGATATTTGTATGTCAACTTTTATTTTGATTTAATAAAAATTCGATTTTTAATAGCCGCCAAAAATGTGTGTTTTTTCTGCTCTTGAAGTCGTAGTTTTACGACTTCTCACTGTTTACTGTTAAAAGGATTAAATTAATTTACTGGCGCAGACATCTTAAACTTTAAAAGCTCACAGGGAAAACTTCCTTTTTTCAAATTTTTTTATTTTTTTTTTTTAAATTAAAAAAATTTTTTTTTTTTAAATTAAAAAAAAAATTTTTTTTTTAAATTTTTTATTTAAATTTTTTTTTAAATTTTTTTAAATTTTTTTATATTTTTTTTGTTTTTTTGTTAAATTTTTTGCTTAAGCCCCATACAATTTGAGCAACAAATATGGCGTATAGTTCCTGACGTGATAGCAGAGAAAAGAAATACCCCACCCTCTGCGTTAAAGTTCAGCTCCTTGTCTAACAAAAACCATATAAGTCCGAATTTCAAACTTTGTACAAAAATTTGTAAAATTGCACAAACTTTTATCCCAATGCCAAGTATTTTAATTAGAATTGCTAAATTAATTTTTGTCCTGTAGTTTTATAGCTTATTAAAGTTTTAAGTTGCTTAAAAAATCGCATTGATTTTTGATAATTTTTTTTCTGGCGGTGCACTTTTTTCCATATAAAAATTACTTTGTATGCAAGAAAGTGCGTGATACCGTCAGCAAAAAAATTATCAAAAAACAATGCGATTTTTTAGCAACTTGAGACTTGCACTTTATTATATTAGAATTTAATAAGCTATAAAACTGCTTCCAAAAAATTATTCTAGAAATTAAAATTCTTGGAACTGGAAGGAAAATTTTGTGGAATTTTTATAATTTTTTTTACACAGTCTGAAATTTGGATTTATATGGTATTTGTTACATAAAGATCCATACTTTTATTTAAATATAATAAATATTAAACAAACAAAAGATAAATAGTCAAAACTATTCAAAATGTGAAGGTGCTATCGTTTTGTCGCGGGCTGTACATAAAACATTTTGAGAGGTCTGGTTCTGCACAAAATTTTGGTCACGCGGTAAGGACACTGAATCAAAGGAGACAGGTGGCGATTTTTTGTGCGGCAGTTAGGCCTTGCAAGAGTGATGCTAAACCCACTAGACCTGCAGAATATTTCAGAGTGCTGGCATCATATCTTCCATAGCGCTATTTGGCTTAAACTCAAGCCACTTTGATGGACAGTTGATGGCTTTTTGTTGGCCACGGCTTCTTTGGCTTTTTGATTGAAGCGATGGCTCTTGTTATAAAATAAGACACCTCGGCTGCTAAGAACTACTCGAGCCCTTGGCTTTGATGTTCATGTTTCAGAAGTTTTAAGTTCGCTAGAAACAGCCCAATGAATATTTCTTTTGGCATAATGCTTTTATGAGTCTTTCGTAATCGTATTTCTCTCCTAGTAGACGCCTAACAACGAACAAAGAAAAATTAATGAACCTGAATTAATTACTATCTGTTCATTTGAGCAAAACTAATCATGACTTGGTGAAAACACTGAAACAAAAAAATAAATAAAAATATGTACATACATCATTTGAAAAAGTGGAAGATGCGTTTTTAATGAAACTTGTCCAAACTCGAGTTGCTTAACAAGCGCATCTTCAAGACATAATGTAAATATAATCGACTGTGAATTGTTAAACAAAAAAAAATGTTTTCTCGTTTTTACATAAATACACAAATATATACGAATATAAGTATGTATGTACATTTGTATGTATTATGTGCGCGATTGAACATCCATTTTTATACACATTCCACTCACGAAGCGCACGCGTTCCCCAGTTTTACCAAAGTCTAAAGATGTGATGTTGCAACCTTGACCTTACCGCCGAAGGAGGGTAGAAAGAGGTGCGTAAAACACGATGTCTGTCTGTACGTTTACCAAACCAATCGGGGGGGATTGCCTTGGTGACGGCTGCAAATATCTGCGTTGGAGCTGCAGCTGAAACTGGGACTGGGAATATGGACATACATACAAAGTAGGGGACTTGTTCGTGGAAAAAGTTGCTGTACAAAAATGCTAAAAGAGTTGCAGACAAAAAAAAAAGTGTAATTTATGTATATGCATTTGCGTCACAAGTTTATAGAAAACAACTCGCTGGAGATGAACGTGGAGGGACATGAGAAACAAGCTAGCTTACTACATAAAATGTATGTAAATATGTTTTGTTTGTCGCTATCAATGTACTGCAAAAGCACAAAATTGGCATGGCATCCTCCTAATTGTTCGAGGTAGTGGCATTTTCGAAAACAAAAAAAAAAAAAACGGCTTTGTAAAAATACATGCAGCGCGCAAAAACATGCTTTTAGTTTATTTTTAGTAAAGAAGGCAAAAAAGAAGAACAGCAAACATGGAGAAGTAACAAAATATCAGCAAACCCGCCGCCGCCGCACAGTGGTTCAAAACTGGAATTTAGTGTTCACAATTCACTGAAGGCTTAATTTTTCACTCAATTTGATTAATTTTTGTTTTAAATTAAAACTTATAAAATTTGTGAAAGCTTATAAAATTTGAAAGAGACGAGTTGAGCCCGATTTTTGAATTTTTGTTTGTTTGTATTAAATTATTTTAGTGTAAAGTGCAGAAAATGTAGCAATTTTGAAGAAAATCGCTGTTAATATATGTTATAACAATTGTAGGGTGCCCCGGGACGAAAAAAATGTGAAAAAAAAAATTTGTAATGTTTTATAAAAAATGTTCACTAAAATTGGAAAAAAAATTTGAGCTTTGAGAAAAATTGTGGGTATGCAGTTTTATAAATCATTAAATTTAGTCCAGTAAAGTTCAATTTTCGAGTGGCTATGAGGTCGCGTTGATTTTTAATAGTTTTTTTCGCTAACATTTCGAGCATATCTGCATGCAAAATGGGAAATAAAAACGTTTGTTATATTATTAAAAATCAACGCGAACTCTTAGATGCTTGCAACTTGCACTTTATTATACTCAAATTTAATGATATATAAAACTGCATACTCAAAATTTTTATAAAAAAAAAACAATTTTTGTGAAACATTTTTTTATAACATTTAACATTTTATTTATAACATAAATTTTTTTTAACATTTAATTTTTTTTAACACTTAAAATTTTTTTTTATAACATTTAAAATTTTTTATAACGTTTATTTTTATTTTTTATTTTTTTTACGTTTTAGGAGAACCCTACGTTGTTTTTAGTATGTAACTTTTATTAACTGGAACAGAGGAATCGAGTTTCTGCAAAATTGCTACTTCTTCTGCACTTTCAATGCGAACTCTTAGATACTTGCAGCTTGCGCTTTACTTTATACTAAAATTGAATGATATATAAAATTGCATACCCAACATTTTTATAAAAACCAAAAACAAAAAAAAATTTTTTTGGTGAAAATTTTTCTATAACATTTAACATTTTCTTTATAACATCTAAATTTTTTTTATAACATTTATTTTTTTTTTTCATTTTCCTACGATCGTTTTCAACTAGTTTTTAGTATGTAAAATTTATTAACTGGAACAGGAGAATTGAGTTTCTTCAAAATTGCTACTTTTTCTGCACTTTGGACTAAAAAAAAATTAATACAAACAAACAAAAATTCAAAAATCGGGGCCAACTGGTCTCTTGCAAATTTTATTAGCTTTCATTTCAAAAAAAAAAAAAAAAAATCAAATTGAGTGAGAAATGAAGGCTCCAGTGAATTGTAAACACTAAATTTCAGTTTGGAATCACTGTGCGCTGCTGCTCTACGCATGCGCAATGCTGATGAAAAGGCGACGCGCGCGTTCAGAAGTCAATTACTGAAATACTTTTTTCGCTTAATTTTTACGCTGTGGGTTAAATATCTGCACATGTTTGAAGTAATTAAGAGAGAAAAAAAAAAACAGATTGTCAACAATGTGCTGGCATATGGGTAGAGGTTGTTGACGACGACAATCAACTCTGCGATGGCGCAAGCGCACATTTTTCTTCACTTCTTTCAATTTGAAAATTAAAAGCGAAGCGAATGCGCTTTGTGAATGGTGCGCAAGCGCTTTTTAAATGTGTCTTTATACATACATATGTATGTATGTATGTATGTAAATAAGTGTGCATATTTATAAAATTGTGTCGTTTTATGCAATTTTTTTTCGCATTTAAGTTAAAAAGTGAGCGAAAAATAAGTTACAAAATAAATGAAAAATTATGTTGTAAATCCGACAAAAGCCATGTTTGGCATGACACAGACCGTTTTGAATAATTTTTGGCGGTAATAATAAATCAAATAGCCAAAAATATTTTGTAAAGAAAAGTACGACTCTTTTGTAGGAGTAAATAGAAATGCTGATGCAAAGATTTATTATGAGATTTCTTCAAAATTTGGATAAAGTAGTAATTTTGGGACATTAATAAATTACAAACGAGTTTATAAGCTTGCATTTGATATGCTTTTAGTCAAGGCAGCGAATCACACAAACTTTAGACTGGCAAACGAAATCGGACGCTTTATTTTTTTCTTCTAAGATTTCGCTTAATTAATGCCCACGTATGTATGCCCGAACGGTTTTGCAGCTGGGTTCTGCGATGACCAGTCCATAACAAAAAAGTTACTTCTCTTTTCCACGCCAGCCAGACGCTGGTGCTGCGATGTCTAAATTTTTTCCGATCTGCAATATTCTCTTTTAGTTGAAATAATTCTAATAATTCAGAAATCTTCAGTCTATTTCACAATCTACATACCTTTCATATATGTAATTTAAGAATAACGGCCCAATTTTGACAGAAACTACGAAACTAAAAAAAAAAAATGGTTTGAAAGAGGAGCAATCAAAGCAGAGTTTCACTATTCTTTTTCAAGCTCTAACGACCATTTTTTAGGGCAAAGACCTATGCTGATTTTGTCAGAAGAGTCCTCTCCTGGCGTGCGCTCCGAGTTTATTTTTTACATATCAATCGGCCAATCGGTTTTTGGGCGCCTCTTAGGGACATTTTTTAAATTTCTAGCATCTTTATATCGGGGTCTGCAGAGTCCCACTATGGGCTCCTTGGTGACTACACTCGAGCTTTTAAATTTCTTTATAATTTTTGAATTTTGTCTTACAAGCTTTAGGGTACGTACACAGAGAAAGCCAAGCGGCACTAAACGAAGTAAGGCGGATAAATGCGAAGCTTTAGGTGTGCACACAGAATGAGGCTGAGCGGAGCTTTTAGCATGGAATCGGCTGCAAAGATACCAAAAAACTCAGCTTCTATGAGAAGCGGCTAAAATAGTTGCTGGATTTTCTTGAAGAGATTTGTTGAAAAATAAATTTTTATTTATTTTGATTTTTTCGTCGCAGCAGCGTCATGAAGCTGAAAAATCAAATAGAGAATTTAAATTAAAAACTGCTTTACTTTTCGCTCATAAAACTGCTGAAAAAGCTTGCTTTGTGAATACTTTCATTTGGCTTTCGCAGTTTGAAAGGTTTGCTCGGCTCGGTTCGGTTCGACGCCACTTTCTTTGGAACCTCTGATAGTATCTGCTGTCACGATTCATTCCTCATCTTAAAGCCAATTGGACTTGTCAATGAATCTACGCGTATACAGGGTTTCCCATTTTAAATGACGAGCATAAATAAATTTTGATACAAACCTTGAATCTAAAAATATTATCAAAGTGCAAGTTTGAAGTTCCTAAAAAATCGCGTTGTTTTTTGATAATTTTTATTCTGAATGTATTCCGCATCTTTTTCATAAAAAAAAAATTTCGAACATACTATGTATGTAATAAAATCGAGCCCTAACCGCCAAAATAACGCAAGCGACATTTTTTTCAAAATTTTATTTTTGATGCAGAAATGCATCTAGAGGCTCTAGGAATATTTCTGCATCAAAAAGAAAATTTTGAAAAAAATGTCGCTTACGTTATTTTGGCGGTTAGGGCTCGAAATTTGTAAAAAATAGTCAAAAATCAGCGCGATTTTTTAGGAACTTCAAACTTGTACTTCATTCTACTAAAATTTAATGGGCTATAAAACCTACATAGTCGAAAAGATTCCAAAATATCTGATTAAATAGTGGAAAATTTAGATGCAATTTTGCAGAATTTTTATAATTTTTGCACAAAGTTTTTAATATGAATTTATTTGCATTTTGTTAGATAATGAATGAAAATAATAAATATTAATTAAACGAAAGGCAAATAGGAAAAGTTTGAAAAATGTCGTGTGCCTATTTATTTTTCCACCACTGTATATTTTGCTACCAACTAATTAAATAGGCGGAGTTGTTGGCAACGCAACCAGATGGTGCTTGCAACACATTTCGAATTAATTGCAGCGAGTGCACTACATATAAAGTAGCCAACTGAAATGACGCGAGAAGTGGCTGAGTGGTGAACGCTTGTCATTGACAGTAGCGCGTTGACTGACAGGTTGGCCTGGCTGGCTGGCTGGCCGGCTGTCAGATTCATAAATATTTTTTGCTCCAACTGTTGGGTTAATAAATACATATGCACATATGCATGCTAGTGCTGCCATACTTCCAAGAATATTACTTTAAATTTAATTTAAAATGAAAAAAAAAAAACAATCGCTAGTTGGCGCAACTGTTTTTCGTGCGCCTGCAGCACAGCACGGAGCTATTTTTATGGCCTGTTTTTGGTCACCGCTATAATCAAAATTTTATGGCATTTTTTTTCTACTCCGCTTGGGTGCAATAAAAATGCTTCGCTGATGAGTTGTACATATTGCAGGACGCACTCTTCGACGACATGTCTTCACCGTTTTCAAAATATTTGGTAAAAAATTTTATACATTGTATCCGACTTGCAGGGGTCAGTGTGCCTTTACAAATACAAAAAATGATGAACAAACACAAAAAACAGTTTTAATAGCATTTTTTTATGCTTACTACTTTTTTCAAAACGTTTAACGTTGCCGTTGCCGTTGCCGTTGGCTATTATTTGAGAGTTTTGTAAACCCGCTGATTACTATAAGTTGTTTTTGTAACTTTTTCAATAATAAAACACAGCCATTCAAAGCGCCAACTATTTTAACACCTATTTATTTTTTATTAAATGCATCGTTCGCTTTTTTCGTTTTCGCTATTTTGCTTGCCAACCAACAGGTGTCACACTGTTTTCACCTTTGACGCGGCAACGTTGGCTCCGGCGATAACAAACAAATATGTACACATACATCTATGAATGTAAATGCCAAAAGCTGAGTGCGCACGCATGCGCAGACGCACCTATTGGCTTTTGGGCATGCGCGCTTGCGCCATTTGTTTACACTGCGCTTTTAACCTCGCCACCAACATTAACGGTTTACTTTTACCCCCTCTTACGTTGCATTTGCAGTGAAAGTTTGACGTAACACCGCCAGCGCAGGCGCGTAAATTTTTTTTATTTTTTTTTATGTCATTCTAACACCAATATTAACATTTTAATGCATATAACGATGTGCTTGTGTGTGCAAGCTCATGTGCGAAGGTGCGAGTTGGTGGTGCACGCGAGTCGCCACGTTCAACTCTGTGCTGAGAATTCATAATTCAAAGGGCTTCGAACTCGTTAGTTGTGTTGCATTTGTAATTACTATTTTTTACTGTTACTGTTAGATGCATTGAGAAATTGCTGAACGTTTGTATCTAAATATGTACATTTGTTACACTTGCTGCTCCCTTAAAATGGTTTTGAGTATTGTTTTTTTCTTGTCAGGCAACAATAGGGCTCCGGCACCTTTTTTTTTGTTCACAACCCTCCTTTCTCAGAACAAAAAAGAGTCCTTGATTGGTTCCAAGAGTTTCGTGTTAGCCATTTGTATCTTGGTGTATGGCGTATATATATATTTTTTGGTTGTTTTAAATACAAATACATACATATGCATACAAATACACTTGTGGCCACGCAAACCTTACCACCACATAAAAAATGGGGTAGAATTTTGTGAATACAGTTCTCACTGTAACAAAAATTATATAAATAAAAGTTTCAAATTTTGTATAAAATTTAGTAAAGTTCATCAAATCTTAATCGAAGTTAAAAAATTTTGAATTTCTTTTTGAATTTAATTTTAGTTTAATAAAGAGCAAGTATGAGCAGCTAAGAATTCTCATTGATTTTTGAAAAAATTTTCCCATACGATGCTCCGCAGTCTTCCCATGTTCAAATCATGGGTTACATGAAAAAAACTACACAAGACCGTCGACAAAATTTTTTTGTTTTAAATCACCGGGAAATTTTGGCCACTACAAACTTGGACATTATTATGCTTACAATTTAATGGAATATTAAACTGCTTACCCGAAAATTTCGTAAAAATTTTTATTGAAGAACTTTTGATGCATTTTTTTCAAATTTTGTGCCCAGCTTCTCATGTTTCATTTCTTAATCGTTCCATAGTCTCTGTATTTTTCAAATCACAAATCAAGAAATTCATTTTAGTTGTGATTTGATTCGCTGATCAATTCAGGAATACATTTTTTTTTGTGATTTGCTTCGCAGAGCTTAGTTGAGGTGAGGTAAGTTAAGATTAGGTGAGGTGAGCTTAATTGAGGTGATTTGAGATGTTGTGTGTTAAGGTGACTTGCGTTAAGGTGAAGTGAGTTTAGGTGAGTGTTGGGGAGCTGAAGTGATTTACCCTGATATTCAGTAATTCAGTCTCATCTGAAGTCTTTAAATTTGAGATTAGCAATTAGTGACTAGTTTTGTGACTTGACATAATTTGGCTATTCAGTAGGAGAGAGTCACAAAAAGTTCACCAAAAATGTGTGGATAAAACAAACACAGACAGTCAACTGATAGCGTTTATGTATGCCTTTTGCCGCGCCGCCCGAAGAGGCGCAATGGCCGAGTGGCCAAAGCATTAGGAAGCCGGTCGAGAGGGTACCGGTTCGAGTACTCCTCGAACGTAGAGGATTTTTTATATTTTTTTTTAAATTTAGTATTTTTTTTTATTAGTTTTATTATTTTTTAAATCTTTATGATATTAAAGCATTTTGGTTTATTTCCTACCGAAATTCTTAATGAACAAATTTCCTCGCTTCATTTCTCGTTTTTTTTTTTGAATAAAATGGAAAGCAATTAACTTTTTCTCCATAGTTTTATTTTTGAGCCCTGCTCTTAGCCAGCTGACAAATTAGTGCCTTTTTTTGAGACTAGAGACATGAGACAGCGTACTGAATACCAAATAGTCTCAAAATCCAAGTTCACCACCAAAAGTCACTATTAGTGACTAGACACCGCTTACTGAATGCCAGGGTTAATTTTCAGTTTTAGTTTTATATGTGTCTCTTTATCTTTATCGCTCTCTCTAGCTCTATTTGTCTCTCTTTGTTCCTATCGGCATCCTTTTCTTTATATTTTCTTTACCTTTATCTTTATTCTTTTCTTCATCTAAATATTCAGCTTCACCTTTATCCTTAGGGGCCATTCAAGTATTACATACGCAGAGTTTCGGTCGGTTTTAACCTCTCCTTTATCCTTTCCTCTATCACTTAGTCATCTTTACCATTATACCTTATAATCCTAATCTAAATGTGATCACTAAACTGCTGCTTGACGCTTTTAATTAATTTAGTCTCAATATTAAATCCATTCCTGAAGCATCCGTGTACCAATCTGGGGCTACACCCGGAAATTTCTGTCAAAAGATTAAGAAGTTCCCAAACTAAGAGCGATTCCCTAACTTTGTCTCTAACTTTCTCTGTCCTTCTCTCTTGCGTCCATCTCCGTTTCCCTCTGTCTCCTTTTATCTCTCTCTCTTTTTAACATTAAACCTTAGCTAATGGGCGTATGTGTGATTTAATGAGTCTGGGAAACCTGAAATCGAATACTTTATTCAATTAAAGAGCTTCCTATAATTACCAATTTTATATAACACTAGCATAGAAAATACTAATTTGTTGATCAACTGTTTGTCGCCAATCACGTCATCAAGCGAACAATATTGATCACTGATCTCAAGCAAAATCGTTTGCTTATTAAGAAAGCGCGGCATAAGTAAATAAATTGAAATCAAATCGTTCCAACAAATCTCACTGAAAGCCACCGCAATAGCCGCAAAACCAACAGGAAAAAAAATGATCGAATTTGTAGCTACAGCAGTACGTAGTGAATAAACATATATGTATGCACCAATTTGATTGCACAACTTCCCGCTACGGTTGGCCAGCCAGATGCAGATAAACAACGCGAGAGATTAATGAATATCGAGTAGCGAGTAAAATTATGCCAAATATCGGCAGCTTGAGCTAAGATTAATGCGAGTGAATGTGGACCAAACAGCAGCAGCAATCGATAGGAAAAGCGCTTCTCCAAAACAAAAAAAAAAAAATAAAAAAATCAGCAACTTGGAAAAATAGGCAGGCAAAGAGAAGCGGTTAAGAAGAGGCCGACTGTCGCGCTTGCTTAGAGCAAATGTTCGTTTAAGCGTAACAACCGCAGAGCAATGATACTAAAGCGCTAAAAGCTGCTCAAATAAGCCACTGAAGAATTATGGCAAGCCTATTTGTGGTGGTGGTTATGGTGGCACCAACGAAAGCAACAAAAACTAGCAGATAATGAACGGCGGCGTGCAACATGTCGGAAGGTGATAATTTTTGTTGCGGTGGTGTTGCAATGTAACGACGGCAATGCAACAAAATCGAACGCCACTAAAGCAAAGCGTGCAAGCAGCTGACGGGAATGATAATGACACCACCAGCAACAACAACAACAACAACGAACGTCGTAAATGGTCATACAAAATGTTTTAACTATGTGACGTGAGAAATGCAAATTTCAAGCTGCTGAACCGTGGTTGCCCATACGTATGAGTGTGTGTGTGTCTATATATTTGGCGGCGTTGCGAGTGTGCAATATGGCAACACTGTTGAACTGATATGGGGCAAGTACTTAAGCAGTACGTATGTTGCAAAGTCACACAAAGTGTCAGTCGTGAGTGAGTATCAAAGTGGGGTATCGGAGATGCGGGGTAGCGTACAGGGAGTAAGCCGAAGCAACAACAAATTTCAAATAAAGTTAACTGGCGCGTTGGCGCTCACTCGGTTACGGATCGGAAAATTGCGGTGATCAACTTGATTTCGTTACGTATGTATTTATGCCTCATTCAGCAACGCTTTCTGTTTTTTTCAAATCGTTATTGTTATTGTATCGATCGCTTTTATGCGACTATTACGCTTGCACCATACCGGCAACTGTTTTGATATGGGTCGTTGCGCTTAGCAACCGCGACAAGCAGTCGGCGGTGTTGGTGCAAATTTGAATGTTGCATACAAATGCTAAGCAGGCACCTAGGCGGCATGCAGACAGACAGACAGCTATGCAGATAGATAGAAGACAGTCAGCGGGCGGACGAGAGGTAGGCGTGTTGCATGTAGTAGCAAAAGGTGGCTCGCTGCTGATTGCATGGCAATGTAATCGTCGTCATGTTATTCAATTGTGTTTTACCGCATATTACACACGAATACTGATTTGCGACACTCGAAACGGTTTGTGCGCTGGCGCCGTTTCAGCTGCCTCAAAATGCTCGTGCAAAATATGCAATTGTTGAGATAAATACCACTTGCACTTAAAATGTAGGCTGTTGATTGATCACTTAGGTGTTCCGCTGTCAATTGTTGAGTAATTTCTTTAGTAACGCACGAGCGGCAGCTTAGATACATTACTTCATTACCCAAATAAAATATGTTAAGTCATAAAAAATGTGCTTATTTTATTATTGCATTCTATGCTTTTAATCCCAATTGCACTCTTGAGAGACTGCGTTGAGGGGCAAAGTTAAAAAACTTACTTTGACTTGAGATGTTTATTAGAAAAAAAAGCAAAAGTTGCTTAGTATTATAAAGGCGCGGCTAGGCGAGCAGTCTCTAAAATGCTTCTGCCCCCAGACCCAAAGAAGAATAACTCAAGTGATGACAGATTCTGAGATGTTGTTTTCGGTATATTTCCATAGACCTGATAATTGCAGATATCTCCACACTGAATCTGTAGATGTTATAGAACCTGCGGATCGGAAGATTGCTGTCGTCCACACTCGTGGTTGGTTGTCTACCGCTTCGTCCGACATAACGAGAATGCCTTCGAATTGTCGACCTCAAATAAGACCGCCTTATCACAGGGTTGTGGTGACAAATCAAGGCTGTGGTTTTAATGCTAGGTATTTTTCGAAATTTTATTGCCTGTGGTCTGCTTCTGTTTTCCGCACATGCCAATTAGGGCTTTTTTACTTTGCTTATGAAGCTAATTCTTTGACCAATCGAGCCATCAACGCTACAAAATATTTTCTTGTTATGAGAGGTATTCTCGAAGTCTTGCAAAGTCGGACTATTTGTATATTTTGGACTATTTGAATTTTTTGCGGACTATTTGAATTTTTTTCGGACCATTTGAGTTTTTTTCGGACCATTTGTTTTTTTTCGAAGTATTTTATTTTTTTTCGGAGTATTTAACTTTTTTTTCAGAGAAATTGAAATTTTTTCGGGCTATTTGGAATTTTCTCGGTCTAATTGGAATTGTTTTCGGACTAATTGAATTTTTTTAGGAGTATTTGGAATTTTTTTCAGACAATTTGAAAATGTTTTCGGGCTATTTGGAATTTTTTTTCGGACGATGGAATTTTTTTCGGACTGGATTTTTTTCGCTCTATTTTTCGGACTATTTGGTATTTTTTCGGACTTTTTGATTTTTTTTCGGACTTTTTGATATTTTTTTCGGACTATGTACTTGGATTTTTTTCGGAATATTTGGAATTTTTCCGGACTTTTCGGACTTTTTTTTGACTACTCTGAATTGTTCTGGACTCGGAATTTTCCGGATTACTAGATTTTTTTTCGTTCTCGGAACTACTCGACATTTTTTCGGTCTACTTCGAATTTTTTCGAGCTCTTTGGATTGCTTTCGGACTACTCAAAATTTCTTTCGGACTACTCGGAAGTTTTTGGACTACTCGACATTTTTCCTACTGTTTGGAATTTTTCAGACTACATTCACTTTTTTCGGGATACTCCGATTTTTTTTCGGACTAAGAGTTTTCTCGGACTTGGATTCTTTTGCACTACGAATTTTTTCGGACTACGAATTTTTTCGGACTACTCCGACTTTTTTCGGGATACTCGGATTTTTTTCAGACTATTCGAAATTTCTTTCGGGCTACTCGGGTTTTTTCGAACTATTTGGAAATTTGTTCGGCTACTGGGACTTTTTTTCGGCCTACTGGGAGCTTTTTTGGACTTCTCGGATTTTTTTCCCAGCATGATATTTTTTCGGACAAACTGGGATTTTCGGGACCATTAAAGATTTGCTCGGATCCTTCGTGGGGATATCCCAAGATTTGTCTGGAATTTTCCATGACTTCGGGAGATTTTTGCGTTTTGAAATCCGTTCAGAAAAATCGGGGTTTTTTTTGGAACGAATCGGGATTTTTTCGAACAAACTTATGAAACTATCACTGCAAGTTTTTTTTCAACTTATCTCAGCCTATATGTGCAAAAAAAAAAGAAAAAAAGCAAAACAAAAAGATATATAAGAGCTATACATACATACTATGTTCAAGGAATGAGTATAAACATCATCAGCGGTTTTTGGTGACACCATTTATTCGTCTGCAATGGTTAATAACTCTGTTCTTTACCTTTTCCATTTCTTTAATAATACAACCACCCACACAACAAAGGCTACACAAAATGACATAATACAAAACACTTGCTTGCCATAAACAAAAAAAAATTTTGTGTCGATATGGTTGTGTGAAGCTGTGTGAAGCGCCGGTATTCAGCCACCGTCAGTTGTGCCAAATTCAAAGCACACTTTTCTGCTTCTTTCTTTAACAATTTTTTTATATTTATTTTACTCTGCCCGCCATTCCTAACAATGCGTGTGCTTGTTTATGCTTTCGTTGCCGGCGACTACTGTGTCAGCGTTGTTCCACCTTCTCTTTTCATTGACAAACGCGTCGTTTACTCACATGCTCCACTTTTAGTTTCTTTGCGGCGTTTGAAGGCATTCACTTGAGTAGCAAGCAAAGTGTGTCTCCTCAAGCTCCCACCAACATCCACTTTGCCTTCTCGCTCGCTTACACCAAGAGTGTAGCAGTACCACAAACATACATACATATATACATATGTACCCAACACTTTAATGCATTTCTACATATTTTATATGGAGCTTTACTGTGCTATTTTTTGTGCCTTAAATTTTTTCGTGTTGGTTTGTTTATCTGTCAATTTGTGTGGCATACAAACCGAAACAGACCATTTGGTATGCCATGCGACAACAACCACTGCGTACTTAAACGCATTTCGCATGCAAGCGCACGCAATCAAAACGCCCACAACCACTCGCACCTCGAACGACCAAAATAAACTTGAAAGGCTGCAGAGAAAAAAGTGCAAAAAATCTAAGCTGGCTGAAGCAAAAAATTACTTTAAATCTTTAAATAAAAAATACCTAAAAATAAACCTGTCGTTAAACGGTGTCGCAGCGCAGCGCATTGATTTTGGCCACTTAACGGTGTTGGACACGCGCGAAAAGTGTAATTTGCATGCCGCCATTCCGCGCTTATCTACTCACACACACACCTGGCCAAGCGTTATTTCACTACATTCCTGCGCGCTTTTATATATTACCAAATTCGCCCGCAAATTTTTTTATTTTATTTTTATTTTTTTTTTTTTGTTCGATCTCTGCAACAGATTGCCTCATCATCGATCGATTATGTAATTTCGTTGCTATTTATTGTAGTTGGCCGTAAATGCGACGTTAATGAGGTCTTCTCCTTCACATTTGCAATTGTTGCTGTAGCGCTGTGTGTTGTTGTTGTGGTTGCGAATTCGATTGTCTTTAAATTTAGCGTGTAATTTGTGCGTCCTCTTCGGCGAGTGATGCAACAACGCGGGAATTTCGTAAAAAAGTGTTCATTTAATGCAAAACGATTGTCGCTGCTGTTGCTGCTGAATTTTTGTTGTACTTCGAAGTTTTGCTCTGTCATTAAATCGAACGAAATTTGTGCAAAAAGTTGTCAGACTCATTTAATTATTTCATTTTGTAGATGGCTCTCAAGCTTTTAATACTATAATAAGGCCAGTTGGTCGTACTTAAACGTCTCAAAGAGATAAGTTTTTAAATTATAAGTTATAATTATAAATAAGTTAATTAAATTCCCAAATCGGGATAAGTAAACCAAATATCTAGGTGCTTCGAAACTTGCCTTTTCAGCGCAACCACTCCTAGGATTAGGTTAGGAATCTGGGTTCGCTCCGTGGATCCTTTTTCCATGTAATTTACGGTCTTATTCCCAATTAGAATCAGCTGGGATAATGGGGTAATAAAACTCCAGATAGTTCGCCGTATTTGGAAGGTTAATTTCTTACTTTTAACTCTGTCTTTCTTTTGTTACCTTATTTATACCAGTTTCACTTAAAGTGAATTTTTTAAATAGTTGCATTTATTTATATTCCATATAAAAATCCACTAGCATTTTTAATTATATTCTAAATAGTTATTCTAGTTGACGTTTGCACAATTTTGGTGTCCGTTTCACTTGGCTTTTCCTTATTTGTTTTTGTTGTACTCAGTCAGTCGTATTGCATTGGAGTACCCATACATATACTTAGTATGCAATTAATTAACTTTCATTAATCGTACATAATTATGTGCCATTTATGTCTGCAACTAACCTCAGACAAATTAACATTTACTTCTGCATATAAAGTTGGTAGTCTTATTGGTTTTAATAATTGAAATGGACAGTTCTGATTGCCAGTTCAGCGACGTGAACAGAATTTTCAATTAATTTATTCGATAATTATAAAAAAATGCATATGTACATGCACATACATAAGTATTTTAAAATGAGTATGCCTCAGTATAGAATAAATGTTGCTTAAAGGGAGGATAAAGAAGTATTAAATACTAGGAGTGCCAGCTACTGTCGCAATTCGATCGTTTTTCTAGTTTTTTAAGGGCATTGGAAAAGTTTTTTTTAACTTACTGGGAAATCACCTGCTTTGGAACTTGAAAGTGACTAAATTTTTTTATATCTTTGAAGGTCTTTGGAAGATCTTTGACAGGACTTGGAATTAACGCAAATACATTCCAGTTTGTCGATAAATTTCGATAATTTGATACATATCGATAACTTGATGAATTTCAAAAACACTAAAATACGATAACTCAACAAAATTAGATAACTCGACTAATTTCGCTAAATTTCGATAACTATCCGTTTGGAAGGCTCTATAAATTTCGATAGCTCGAAAATTTTTATATCTCGATAGAAATCGATAACTCGATAAATTTTGGATACCTCTGTAAATTTCGATAACTCGGTTAATTTTGAAAGCTCCATATTTTTCGAAAGCTATCGTCAAATGTGGATAACTCGTTACACTCTGGTAACACGAAAAAATTCGATAAGTAGTGTTAACTCGATAAACTTACATAACCTTGAAATTTCGATAGCTCGAGATATTTCGAAAATTTGATTCGATAAGTCGACAAATTCCTACAATCTCAAACAAATTTCGTTAATCCCATAAATTTGTATAGCTCGATAACTTTACGTAAATTCCGAACACTAACTTATCATCAATCATGGGCTAGTTTTCGGAATTTTGGCATGCTATATAACTTTTTTGATCGCTGTAAAGGCATAATTTTTTTAATATTTCTATATGATACCTGCGTAATTCTGAGTCAAAAGCTTTTAGTATCCACCCTTGATATATCGCATTACATATGTTCATAAAAATATATCCAATTGCTACTTATTGGCACATTATTTTGCCACAAGCCGCATTCATACTCTCGAGCATTAAATGTTATTCAATCCGTGTCGTTATTACTACATATATATGTATGTAAATATAAATGTGTGCATACATACATACATACATACATGTGCAATATCGACTGACTTACTATTGTTGTAGTAATAAATACTTATAGTTTTATCATGTAAGCGAAATCACAATTTGTTTTGCATATTAATTAATTGATTAAATGTGAATATTGTTAAACATACATTCACACATACATACAGAAACATTTGCGCATAGAAGTACGACTCTACAAATAGACATAAATAAATATTATATATCTAGGTATATATATATATGTCGGTACAATTGTCAATGAGTGTATGAAAATCGTTGCAGACAAGCAAGAAACGTGCAGTAATTTCAATTAGTCTGTTGTTTTTTTTTTGCTTTCAATCTAAAGAATTCCTTTGTTTAAAATTTGCATTCACTCTTTGTGTGGAAAATACATATACAGCTATACCTACAAAATTGGTTATACATATAAATAATTAAATGGTAGTTTCACAATAATTCCTAGCTATAAAATTATTTGCGCTAATAAAAAAAGTCGACGGGAGTCGAGTATGCGGCGCAAGACAAAGAAGTTGAATGGCAAAAGTGATATGGTTTATATAAAAATGATAATAAATTTTGTGGCGTGTATATGTATTTGTATGCATGTATGTGCGCATATGTTTACATAAACTTCTATATGCACCTGTTAACTTGTTTCTACTAATTGAATATCTTAGCGTAAGCTCGATAATTTTTATCAGTATTCACTGCTATACCGCTATCGGTCACATTCGCTTTCACATACACTTACATAGTATATCGTTCAATCGGTTGCATTAATTCTAAACAAACAGTGGTGTTTTAATAAAAAAAATAGTGTACAAGTTGTTGATAATCAAAATGTAAATAAACGCAGGGAAATTATCACTAACACACTACTGAAGTGTACCCACTTTTGTATGTGTCTGCATTAAGTAGTCGATATGTATTATTAAATAAGTGTTGGTAAGTGATTTGCGATTCGCCGTGGAATTAGTTGCACCATACCAGAGGCGGAGATGCCAGATGGAAATAACAAAAAAATCGATTTTTGAACCATTTTGAAACGAAATAAAAATAATCGATGCTGGCAGAAATCGTCAAAACGTAAATCGATCTTCCAAGATCGTTTCATATAATTTTCCAAAAAACGCCTTTTACTTAATTTTCTTAAAGAAGCAAAATACAGCTTTCTGACCAACTCTGAAATTTCAAACATTATCGTAAAAATGTTTTAAAACATGCATTGCTATAACGGTTTCAATATCTAGATTTATCCAAAATCTATCAGGTAGCTAACAATCCGTAAAAACCTAAAAGAAATTGAGCAGGTTTTTCTATATTAAGACAACAATATGAACATTTGCAAGAAACTTCATTAATTCTAGCCCTACTTAGGAAAATGGTTACAATTTTTTAGAATTTTTGTAAAAAATTTATTATACGTTAATATACTAGTCCAATAAATATTACGTATAAAATTTTTTTCGCAATATAGATTTTTTTTATTTTTGTTTTTTATTTTATTTTTTTTATTTCTTTTTATTTTATTTCTTTTTAAATTTTAAAAATTTTTTAATTTTTTTTTAATTTAAAAAAATTTTTTTTTTAATTTTTTTAATTTATATTTTTAATTTTTTCTTTGACATTTTTTTTGTTTTCATATTCAACAATATATTATTAGGCCAAAAAATAACAACAACGATTTTTTTTTTGTTTTCGCTAACTGCATATATCAATCCATATTTACCCTTTTTAGAAAAAAATTAAGTATGCAGTTTTGTAGCGCATTTTCCATACAAAGTATGCTTGACAAAATGTTCATATGAAACATTCCCAAAAATCAACGATATTTTGCAGCCACTTGATGCTTGCACGTTATTATAATTGAATGGGCTACAAAACTGCATACCCGTAATTTTTATAGAAAATATTATAAACTTATACACTGCCGCTCACTGGTATGCTTTGAAAGGATTTCATTTTGCTCCAATTTGCGCTTCTTAGGGTATTCTTTGTTAAATAAACCAGCGCAAATACTCTAAATTGCAGCTGGATGCAATATCCATGCCCCCTTCATATTTTGTACTGGCCTAAAGTTCAAATTTTATAAAAAATTTTCTCGATTTGCTAATGCAATGTTGAGAAAAAATCAAATGTCGATTTTAGATTTTTTCGGATCAAATTCACGGATCGAATCGGAGCTAAAAAATCGAGTCGGAAGGGCTCGATTAATCGATCTTCGATTTAATCGATTTAAAAACGGCAACTCTAACCAGAGGTGGTAAAGAATGCAGCCAACGTGACTTTAAACCGTTGCAGTTACATTCATTGATTAAGCCTTTTTAACTGCAGCCAATGAATCACATAAATACATATTTGACTAAAGAATGGAAAATTAAAGTCAATAGTCTTTCCTGTTATTCATGACTAAATAGTAATTTTTGCAGTCTTGGTTGAATAATTCTAGCAACCTTCGCCTTAGAATACTTTTTTAGAAAATCAATAACTACACTCAAAATCTAATTAAGACTATATCCCGAGAAACGAAAAAATTAGTTCTATATGGTGTGTAGTTACATTAAAACAGCACTCGTTATAAAAGTTCGTTTCATAAAGGATACCTAGATACTTTGATACAAAAAAAAAAAAACACCAGATTTTGCTGAGTATATAACTCACCCTGTGTAAGAATTGGGTGTATACATTTCTCATTCAGTTTTGCTTATTGCTTGCCTCAGTTTTGCTTATTTCAAACATATTGTACACTAGGGTGCCTCATAAAAACTTTGGAGTTTTCCACCGAAATTATAAAATGTGGGCTGGACTGATTTAAATGTACCTCCAAGAGTCAAATTATTTTGTTTCCGTTGATAAATTGTTTTTATAATTTTTTGCAGACCCTTTAAGTTTAAACGATTGAAGAGCGTCTTGGTGATTTTTGCACAAAATTTCTTTTAAAATCTGTCCAGCTCACGGAAATCCCTAGTACCTTTCCGAAATATTTTGGCGGAAATCTTAAAATATAGAAAAATGTTAATTCCGATGAAAAGCAAAACCGATTTTTTTTAATGGAAAGTGATGCACCCTAATGTACATAGAAGGAAGGTGGCATTTTTAGGAGGTTTCTTAGTTACTTATAAGAAATTCCACTTTTAACAAAAAAATAAATACTCAAAGGATTGCAAATGATTAGCATTTTGGAATTGCTGAAATCAAATGACTGCTGGCTGTCCTACGCATTTTTTTTCATATAAAAAAAAATTCTGAAATATTTTTACATGGAAAAAAATGCGTAGGACAGTTAGCAAAAAAATTCTCAAAAATCAACGCGATTTTTTAGAGAGTTGAAATTTGCACATTGTTATACTAAAATTTTATGGGCTATAAAACTGCATACCGTTTTAAAAAGTTCGCCATTTTGCTGAAACTTTGCAGATTTTTCTTAATTTTTGTACACAGTACCATTCTTGGATTTAAGTGGAGTTTGCTAAAATTTAAGCCATATTTTAATACAAAATTAATAAAAAATTTTAGCATCTAAAACATTGCGAATATTAACAAAAAAGAGCCGTGCGCTCAATTTTGGGAGTAACTGTATGTATGTAAAATACGTGTAAATTGATCTTCTCGGCATATTTATTAAATATGAGTTCACTGCCAATTTTGTTTATTCGCTAGCAACTCTGGGCCATATGCTCTGTTTTTATATTGGCCAGACTCTCGAAATTCCGTTAAAAGAGATTTTCAAGTGCCATTATTTTTTAGCGTTTACATAAACTGTTATTGAACTATAATACATATGTGTGTATAGTACATTTTAAAATTTCGCAAAAAAGCGGCGGGTATTAATTCAAAATGTTCTCCAGTCTTCAGAGTAACGCAAAATTCGACTTTTGTTTTTGCAAGACAGATACTAAAAATGTACTCAAAAGCGATT
The DNA here is from genome assembly GCF_001687245.7 of Rhagoletis zephyria. Taxonomy (NCBI): domain Eukaryota; kingdom Metazoa; phylum Arthropoda; class Insecta; order Diptera; family Tephritidae; genus Rhagoletis; species Rhagoletis zephyria. The sequence goes on from NW_016158621.1 coordinate 99,592, forward strand.
GCGCAATCAAATTGTAATGCTGAATTTCCACTAGACATTAAATGACAACATTTTTAATGACAATTTTGGGCATTAAAAAAAATCCGTGCCATTGTGTTCATAAAAATAGTCATGATGACGGTCGGTTTCCACAAGGTATTTTTTAAATGGCATAAATTTTTTGTCATTTGAATGCCTAGTGGAAATTCGGCATAATAATAATAATAATAATAATAAGTATGTATGTGAATGCATATTTTCTTCAAGCAAAAACAATTCGCTCTCTATAAATAGAATTTAATTAAATATTCAATCAGTGCTTTAGGCCAAAATGAAATCCCTTAAGTGGCGTGAATTAAAATGATTCATTTTGTTTGCTTTACATAATGGCGTTATGGAATCTTCGCAATGAATTGTGTATTCTGCATAAGTCTTTGCTAGCTACGATGATCGAATGTTCGATATTCTTAGGTGATTGCGTTTGTAGCAAAAATTTCGTTATCTTAACAATTAAATTAGAAATTGCGTTCCATCAATTTTGTTTTGCTATGGAAAATATAATTTCAGGCATTTTGTACGCTTCTAAACGTCTTGTGAATTTTTAAAGTACGTGTATATGGACATACATATACACCGCGGGTCAAAATTATATGCGCACTTTTTGAAAAATTTTTTTTTTTTATTATTTAGATTTTTTTTAATAAAAATATAGGTTATTCTTTACAAGTTTCAAACTTAATGCAAAATTAAAAAAAAAAATTCAATAAACTTTCGTAAAAATTTCAAGTTAAAATTTTTTTATATACAAATTTTTGACTTTTGTAGCCCATGCAAGTTTGAATTGGCTAGGACTTACCGTGGATTTTTGGCTTTTTGTTTTTTGCTGTAGGTATTGTGCTTATTCCTCCATATAAAAAATCGCCGAATATACTTCGTGTGGCAGAAAATGCCAAACACCGTCAGAAAAAAATTGACAAAGATCAACGGTAAGCCCTAGCTACATCACCCTTGCACTTAGAAATTCAATGGACTACAAAATGGCATACTCTAAATCGTTATAATAAGTACATATATCTAATTTAAAAGCTTGACTTTTTTAAGAAAGTTTGAAATTTTTTTAAAATATTGCAAAAAGTTTGAAACTTCGATGTACACAGTTTTTGCTAAAAAATAAACTGTATTTTTTTTTAAAAAATAATTAAAATAATTATAAGAAAAATATGTTCAAATTTGTCAGTATGTGATGCGCTTATAATTTTGACGCGGAGTGTGCTTACAATCTCACATTATTTTAGACACTTTTTATACATTTTGTGCTATTATTACATACATGTAAACTAATAAATTATTATTTTTTGGTGTTTTACAGGACCAATATGAAAATATATCGTTACATACGAATAAAGGCATTGAATTTTTGGAAAAATACTGCGGTTTCATACAAGATCGTCTGACGATAGAAAAAGAATATGCCTCCAAGTTGCGGTAAGTTGAAATCAAGTAAATGCCATGAATTGTGAATATTATGCTGGGGACTTGAATAAAAAAAAACCAAAAATAAGCATAGTATATCCTTATATATATTCCAAGCCCCTGCGACCACCAAGATTTCTTATTCGCGCGCACTGCATTTGCAATAGGTTAATCAAATCACGAATTAAATACCAAAACATAAAATCAATACTTAAGCAAACCACATGCAATGTTTCTATTTTATAAACTATGTGACGGTCAACAAAATTAACTCGATTTGTCATCGCTTTGTCGCGCTTAAACCCACCCTCCCCACCCAAATGTTCGCATACTTATGCATTGGTTTTCTGTGTGACACTATTGACCAAATCGAAGCTTGGCTAGGCTTAAGCTCTTAGTTGACTTATGCCAACAAACATGCCGATAGGCGATAAATTTGGCAAAAAAAAAAGCTAAAAAGAAGTCGAAAAAAAATCGTTTAGTATGTTCGCCACATAAATTAAATATATTTTCTATGCTGTCAGTGATGCAAAAAATTGAAAAATAAACAGCGTGTTGTTGAGGGTTGAGCAGCCACAAAGTGTTTTTACTACGCTGGTGTGCTTGGCCGCCGCCGCGCCCATTTTTGTGCCGCTGATTGGAGAAACAAAAAAAAAAGTAAAATACAATTCGCAGCATAAGCTGTCATATTCCTTGTTGCTGATTAATTGCCACCTGGAATTTTTGAATAGCTAGATTTCCTTCGCTGATTGGTATTTATTTCTAAATAATTTTTAATATTTCTCTGCTATTGAACTTCCGAAGTTTTTCTCATGCATACATAGATAGATTATTCTTCGAAATTATTTTGAACACTCGAGGATTTTATTTAATTTGCTTAAGACCGGCCGATAGTTTTTTAAGTGGCAAGCAGGGTCTCCTTGTCTTTCCGAGGAGCAGCCCGGAAGGTGTTTTGCGGAAATTGCTTCCGCTGCGGATTTTGTTGCTTATCGCTGTATCGTGAGCAGGGCAAGAAAAGGGGCTATCGAATTCTTGCTCTACGTCCAACTCGAACCTCACTTCCTTCCGCCTTTTACTTGGCGGCCGAGTAAGTGTGACATTTCTGAGATACTAGCTATTGGAACAGTGTGAAGAGATGAGGCCTATGCCATGTCCGGTGGCAATTATAGAGAAGTCAACGGCATATGAAACAGTCCAAACTAACTTGGGCGACTGCAAGAGTTTGCCGAGTTAAATGTTGAACACGGCACGAGAGCGAGTTGCGCCTTTGGGACCTCCTGTTTCAACCTCTTAAATAGGTTTTGAGGTTTCGTGGCTGAATACAACCGATAACTGCCTATCGAACAGGCAAATGTAAGTTTGGTCTAAGGAATTCTTTGCCTGGGCAACACAATGGTCCTACGGGGCCCCCGGATGAACTCTTGATATGAGCAGTTCATCAAATTTAACTTAATCTAACCTCACCATGACCATAGATAGACCTTTTCTCTGAACGAATAACAGCGTGTGCCTAAAAATATGCAAAATGAAAGCCAAGTGCCGCTTTTACAGTTGGGGTTAACTCAAATTCGGCAGTTACCTTTCAATTTTTTTTTTACTGAAAACCTGTAGTTAACTGCCGAATGAGAGTTAACTCCTCACTGTAAAAACGGTCCTAAGAGTTGAAGTCGGTATGTGGGTAATATTTCTCTGCAAACGTTGCATATTTTCAGGTACTCCTCTTATTTATTTAGAGATTTTTGTTGGTTTCAGAAATACAGTCAGCGTCAAAAATATACATACCCGGACGTTTTGACGATTTTATTTATTTATATTTTCCACACCAAATTTATCTTATTTTTGTATAAATATATAGTTCACTATACGGAAAAAACCACAACAATTATTATTACTTATTATTATTATTTTTTTTTAATTTCATACAGAATTTGGGCAAAATGCAAGAATTTTTCATCGAAATTTTAAATTTTTCCATTCATTTTTTTTTAGGTTTTTAGCCACTTTGAACGTGCGCTGTATTACACTTTTAATGGGCGAAAAAACTGCATACTCAAAATTTTTCTAATTTGAAAAATTAAAAATTTTGATGAAAATTTGTTAGTTATTCATTTTGCCGAGTTCTATATAAATAAAAAAAAAATAAAAATTAAAAAAAAATCAAAAGAAAAAAAAAAATTAAAATGAAAAAAAAAATTGTGCTGTTGAAACACCAAATTTAAATAAATAACATCGCCAAACCGTAGAGTATGAATAGTTTTGACGCTGACTGTTTGTATATTTTTTTTTTTTGTGAAAAAAACAACCGCTCGTCCTTGTCGGTACTTTGCATCTCAGTTGAGAGTGCAAGGCAAATATTTTCAAAAAACACCATGCATGTGTGAACATGTTTACGAGCTTGATTATTCAATTTGCTTTTGAAATTCTCATATTTTGATCCAAGAGCCCTGGAAGTAAACTAAAAATTAGCGTGCCTATTGATAGCTGAATAGATGTAATTTAAATTTATTTCGTTTTCATTGATTAGGGTATCAATAATCAAGGTTAGTAGCTGCCATATCAGACTTCTTAATTAAATTATTAATTTGTAATTGTACCAGAAATGAAGAGAATAATTTAATAATAAACAAAAAAAAAAATTGTAATTACAAAATTCTTCAACAAATCATTAACTTCTCATTCTGCGGTGCGAATAAAAACTAATGAGATTTTTCAATAGCCATTTTATATTAAAAATCAGAGCGTTTGAGCCGGGGTAAGTGGCATAGTAGAAACTGTAGCTGCTTGCTAGCAACTACAAACTGTGAACGCCAAACGCCAAACGCCAAAGTGAAACATAAACACAAAAGGCCAAATTAATCTTTAGCTGCTGACCTTCAAGCTAACTGTCGTCATTTGCTACAAAACTTTTGCTTTTTGCGGCGGAAAGCAAATACGGCAAATACTAGCTAGCTGGCATATATGTACATACATTCATATGTACATACATATGTATGTACACATTCACAAGTACATATTAATATTTTGCGCTCACTAGTAAATAATCGCTTGGCGTTCAATTGGTTTGGTGCTGGTCCACCTTTTCAGCGCCCGCGAACCGCGCTTGCCGTTTGAATTGATTTGACGCCTGAATTTCCAACGATTGGCGGTGGATTGCTCGCTTGTGAACGACGCAGTGGTGTACAGCGAAATAGAATGGCTAATGGCTTGGTTTGGAATGGAAAGCCGCCGCCACCAATTTTGGCGATCTTGGCTGTTGAGCCATGAGCTGAGTTTTAAGATTTTTTTTTTTTCAAAAATAAATATTTGCGATTTCTTCTTCGGTGTCACTTGCCACAGCCGGTTCGTTGTTCACTTCTATTGACTCAGCATTTTAATTGATATTATCGCTTAGTTTATTATATAAATATGTTTACTTGGTTGCGCAATTGTGCAAGAATAATTGGAAAATGAGCGAGGCTAATGGCGAGTGACACATGAGAATGTTAATTTGCGATAAGTAACATAGATATGAAGAAAAATTTTTGTTTTTGAATTTAAAATTTATGAGAAATTTAGTAGTATCCACTTAATCGTTATTTTTGTGTGCCTCGAGTGATCTTTGTTTGCACAAGCATAACACATCGCGGTTGATCAGACGCAGCCTAATGTGAAATTTTTTGTAAAAATAAAATACTTGCAATAAAATTTAAGTACGCGTTTTCCACGTTAAGGTTTCATTGTAAACAAACTAAAAAAACTAGCATAAGACTTAATTAAAAAAACATTTTTAGATCAACTCAGAACTTCACAATACGAATACAAATCGAAGTTCAAAACGATAGCAACACTGTAAAAATGACCCTAAAATACTGTTTTTCGGGTACTTTGAAATCGAGTTTCGGTTCTTATGGAGCCGCTTTTCGGATCTTTTGTTCTAGAGTTTTTTCGGTTCTAGTAAGAACTGGATCGGTCGGTTCTCTACAGGTTCCGGTTCTCCCAACAGGAACGATTTTTCATCTTCTTGAATACTGACGAATGTGTATTCCAGCTGAAGCGGGTCAAGGGATTTCAGGGTATATTGTTCTGTAATCAGTCTTGTTCAGGCTCGGAGTTAACTCGACACTTTTCTGTTTGCAAAAGATTTTTTTCCACTGCACTGTAGTTTCAAGAAATACGTAGTTATTTTGCTGGTGTCAGTATTACTTCGGCAGCCTTATTTATGTCAGCCAGCTTTTGTTCCGGCTTTGATCCCTCGATAGGGACATAGTTTACGCATTCTCCAACATAGGATCTTTGCATTGCATCCCTGTAGGAAAGCTAATGACATATGTATTTTATTCAGTTTATCATTACTGACCAATAACAAAGAGTAATGTTTTGAGAACCTTCCGATTGTAGTCGACCCGTGGTCCTCAGTATTTCCTATTGGATCGCTTAGTTCAGGGGCAGTAAACCCAACACTTACGGCGCGGAAGACCTAGTTTTACACCTATAAGCATCGGCAATCTTCTAACTATATTTTGACAATAAATTTTTAAGTTAAATACTGGAAAAAATTAAAAAAAAAATCCCTTAAAACTTGTGCATAAGTACATTTATTATTATTAGCTGTTCGAGAATTCCGTAAATGCGCTAGGTAAGTGAAATCATAAGCAATTAGAGCCAGCTGTTACTTCATTTTATGTTGCATACTTCTAGGCGCACTGATTGCTTACTAATCGTACAACCTGTAAATTAAAAAAAACAAACACCGAACTTTACTTTTCCCTAACTCTGATAAATACTCAGCCCTGTGGCCTATTTCATGCGAGTGAATCGTTCCCATGATTAAATAGGCAAGAAAAAAACCAATTTAGGAAAATCGTATTTGTTTTACTTTATAATTTTTGGAAATATTTGTTCGCATGGAATTCGTGATAATGCCAATGCAGTATCAATAAAATACATTTGTACTTGTTTGTCAGGTGACATGAGATACATATCTATGATTGATAATTATGCACGTAATGTGATCCAAATTGAGGTCTTTGTGGGCACGAAAGCCTAACCACACAAATAATAAAGCGCAACCCCTACAGAGGCAACCCCATTTTTGAGCGCGGAAATGAGAACATAAAATTTCCCCCTGCACCGCTCTGCACCCTATCTACAACCGGCTATTGTTTGCGTACAAAACCAATGTAAATAATAGAAGTAAAAAACAAAAAACAAAAAACAAAATACAAAAAAAATAAAAATCAAAACAAACATAAAATAACTGCTGACCGTATATAAATGACACCACAAATTCGTGGTTGCCACAAAAACAACAACGCGATTATTTTTTATTGCAACTTAGTGCAAGTTTGTGCGTGTGTGTGCGTGTTTGTGCATGTGGTGGTGCTAAGTGAAACCCCAATATAAGTAATCATATTACAGCAGCGCATCAACGACAATACTACATAGATGGGGACAAAGTCTGCTGCTTGGTGTTTGTGAACTAGTTGGGGTCTATGAGGGGGCGTGGGGAGTTGATTTCTAACAAATTTACATGATTAGTGTCGCATGTGTGAAGTGTGACTGGCACGCAACACCTACGGTGGCGCCTACTTTGACTGGCTGGTGGGTGAATAGCAAAAGGGGGGATTGCGAGACACCCTTTGACAAGCTATTTGTTTTTTTTTTTGTGTTCAAATGCGCTTTTCAATAATGTCTTGGAAGTGGTTTTCGACTGATTTACGGCGTTAAAGCCCTCAATGTGAGCCGAATTTTTGTTGGCGGCGCTGCTTCTAGTACACTGACCTGATATTTCTATTCGCTGTTGTGCCAGTAATTTTATTGAATTCAAAAAGCGCTGGCTAGTTTGTTTGTTATAAAAATAAACAAATTAAAATCCTTAAATAAACGTCAAAATATTATAATTTAGTGCTCTGCAATCGCCACGCTGAGAATTATTTTGTTCTTAAAAATTGTGTGCCTCGAATTTAATTTCAATTTCCAAAAATTATCGTTATGAGTTTCCCGTCGAAATGTGAGCAGACAAACGAAATTCAAGGTGCCGTATATGATGGGCAGTATGATTGTATGTGCGCAAATTTATTCGCATATAGCACTTAATACACTTCCATGCATATAGTATTTACGAATTTAATTAGGCCAAGTACAAGTCAACATGTGAGTTATCAAAAACAATGGGTGCGCTAACGCCACCAATACCTCCACCTCCATCATCACCACTACATCAACGGTAATCGTGGCTACTGTTTGTATGATTCAAGCCCGCTGAAGGGTACTTTAGTGTTTGTCTTATTCTATTTTCTTGTTAAACGATCCATATCATGATTCGCTGCTCGTTTTCTGCTGGTTAGAGTTGCAGCTCAGTTACATAAGCGGTTAGAAATTTTTTAGATGTTTTTAAGCAACATATTTTGCGAAGATTGGCTTGGTAATGCATATAAAATTTCAACTAATATTAGGAGAAAATATTTCGTGAATATAAGTTTGCATATACATTAAGATTTACGTTAGCTGGACCGTTTTGAAAATACCTCCAAATATCATGTTTTTTTATAAATAATATTAGTTTTTAAAAATATTATTTCCAAAAAAAATAAACGCATAAGATCATAGAAGAGTTTAAGCTTAGAAAGACTGCATAAAAATGTTTGAAAATTTTATCAACGGAATCAAAATTTGGAATTTTTGGCTGAATTTTCAAATTGGTCCAACTCACAAATATTAATACTTTTCCGAAATATTTTTGCGGGAAAATCTAAAAAAAAAAAAATAAAAAAAACCGAAACTTTTTTGGTCAGACACCCTAATGTACATCGATCGCTGATCTCAATTTCGGTATCCTAATGAGGCCATCATGTCTAGATCAATGTCAAACGAAGACCAAACACGTTAATTCAAATGATATCATATATACATATGGATATATTTTTTGATTCCGATCAGAGAGATTAAAAAAATGTCATTTCTAGATAAACTCTAATCAATTTCCGGAGACCAATTTGACTTAAATACCAACCGTATCTGGACGTAAAACTGCCAATTTTTTCTGATCCTTTTATAATAAAAATCATAATTTAATCTTCATTTTGTGATTTTTATTTCTTCGATCATTTTTAATCGCTATTTTGTGATTCTTATTTTTTGATCTTCTGTATTTTTTATTGTGTGATTTTTAATTTTTCGATCATCTCCAATCGTTATTTTATAACTTTAATTTTTTCCGAATAGAAATAATTGTTATTTTGGATCCTTATTTTTTTCGATAATTTTTAACCATTATAAGCGAGACTGCGTTTTTTTAGCCGATTATTATTTTTATGATTTTTGTGGTAGTATGAACTATATTTTTATACAAAATTTGCTAATTAAATTAAAATAAAAAACTTTGCATACATTATGAAAAATTCTCTGTAGGTAAATGAATAGTTATTTACCTTAGGCTATTTGCCACACCTCATTGTACTTGAATAGATATTAACTCTGTTCCAAGTTATCTCATTTAATCCTTATAGCTTCTCTATTTGAACTGTGCTGGATCGAAGAAACAACAGGTTTTAGGCCAGCTGTTTTGGCAATGCTGCATGGAACCGGTTGTATTTGCACAACTCCATTATGATTACCTCATCTATGTCTAATATTTGGTGATGCCTTTTCAAGTCGGTCGGGTCGAAACGGCTCATTTCTTGAGTTTACCATTCACTGCTTTGAATCGGTTTATTAAGCTGCTGGATGTTTTTCCAGCTGACCTAGTCTAGGACTAAGGAAACCTCCTGCCATGAAAAAGGTTCTAAAAAAATCCACTTGCCGTCCCGAGTCGGCGTAAAACTATAAATCCCTCCGCTTTGTGTGATAACATCAAGGCGCTCAGCAGAAATCGGAGGACAGACATCTCATTGAGGGTACTCCAACACACCAATTAAAGAGGTTTTAATTGATATCTCCCTTATAGTTTATTTTACCTAAACAGTATTATGTTGTAGTAGTTTTTCGAAGTCCTTACGGTTAGCAAACTAGAGAAGTATAGCTAACAATTAGACAGACAACCAGACATTGACATTTGGTATTGATCCTTTGGTGCATCATTTTGGCTCTGTCATAAGAAAAAATTTGATTGAATTTCTTTAAGCGTTTGCCATCTTCACGCTCCCCATAACGTCGTTAAAAGAAGGTTGGGACGATATCTTACATCTTATGTATTTCACGATCTTCGGTAACTTTTTTGACGAAACCATAAAAACCTAAATGATTGCATTAAGGGTTTCTATCTAATCTGACTTCTTTCATCGACTGAGAGGTATTTGCATTTTAAGTAAGGCCCAATATATAAGTGGTGATTTGTGAATGACTCCGAATGGTGAAACTTTCACTTACCGCGCGTACACAAAGTAGTAATCAAAGATTCAAAATCATTCTATTAAAAACAAACCTCTTCTTTTTGTATCTGTTTATCTTTAATTACGGTTGGAAGTTTTTGCTTCCGAACATTGTGTGTTTGATATGACATCCGCTTCTCATAGACTGGCTGCCATTTTGCTTGAAATTTGCCAAAAATTATCATATTCAAATACTCACAAATACATTACGATGCAGCATCGCGTTTAGAGAACCCGCTTTAGCTACTCTTTAATGCGCTACAAATGACGAATGGTCTGCCAGCTCATGTGCTGTCGATCGTTGGAGGTCTGCGCTGGCGCAATGCTGATTATGAGATTTTCCCAAGCGGTGTTTAGAAAACGTACAAAAAAAAAAAAAGATTTCTGTAATTTATGCGCTTCTTAGTCATCATTAGAAACTCGAGTGAAACTGCTATTCTGCTCTTCGTTGTGCCACTGGCGTTTGGGGGCTGTCGCTGTGCAGTCAACTGCTTAAGCTAACGCTTTGTTTTATGCTACCACTTACATACATTTTAATGACTTCATCATTAGCCAGCGACTTGGCTCAACTAGTAGCGGGACAGTTTGCGCGCAGTTGGTTGGCTGTTGGTTACTTGGTTACTTGGTGGTCGTACGACTTCAATTCGCCTAACTCACCGTCACTACTGCATTTGCGCAATGCGCTCACTTTTGTGCGGCGTCACCTGAGCGTCGCGACGCCTTGGTGCCCCCCAGTCGAGTGACTTCATTTTGTTGATTTTTGGCTTCTGACTTGCCTTTTCCTTTATTTTGCTTTGGCTTTTTGTAGGCATTTTCCTTTTTGTTTTCCTTCTGTGAAGCTTCTTTGCTTTTGTTGGCATTTTTCACACGCAACACACTTACATACATACATACATATCTAGTATACTATTTTCTGTTGCTTTTCCCATGATTATATCGCGTGAGCATTTGAAGCTCAACCTCAGAGCTGCGGCTCAGGTCGCCATCTCGACCGCAACATTCAAGTCGAAGCTAAAACGCATTTGAGCTTTGGCGCTTTTTCGCTTTAAACTAAATAAATTTTTCACATAATGTGAGTTTCATTTGTTGTTGCTTACTTGCTATGATTTTATGCTATTTAATGTTTTATTCGAGTATGTTATACATACTTTTTTTTTTAATTAAGCGCATCGTTTTTTCCACTTTGCTTAGTGAAATCTTGGCTTGCAGTTTTGTTTTATTGGCGTTTTTTGTTGCAATTTTTTATTTAATTTTTTTGTTTTGGCAATAAAACTCACATTGCAAATAATTTGCTCAATTAAAGCTTGGTCTCTGCCAAGTTTGTAGCCAACCAAATAAACACGATCCGCCATTCAGTTGTTCAGTTTTGTTCATTCATTTGCAATGCCATCCATCATCAACTGGTTGGTTGAATGATTGAACAGATAGATAGATGGCTACTTGGCTGGGGACTTGCTGTTTTCTTGCACTCACGTTATGCGGGCGCGCATGCGCAGCAACGAGTAAGCGCCACTAAAAGCCCATTGAGTGCGCAAATGGCGCCGCGCGCATGCGCATGCGCTTACAAGTGAACTTCGGGCTTCTTTGTGGCGGCACATAACTTACTTTGAATATTCACATTAGAAAATGTATTAAATATACATACATACATACGTATATAATTTGCATAAATTAAGCATTCAGCTTAACGTACAATTAAATAAAATATAAATTTTTCGTATACAAAACAATTTCACTTTAAGGTTCACCGCCGAAAAACAGTTTTTGTTTTAAAATTTTTGCACATAATTAAATATTTACTTTTGCAGCATATGTTAGCACTTGCTCGACCGCATATTTAATTATCATTTGTGCTTTCTTTCTTCACTTGCAGACGTTTAGCGAAAAACTACCAGCCCAAAAAGAAGGAGGAGGAAGATAATGAGTGAGTATTTTTTTTATGTTTATTTTTTATCTTAATTTTCTTATTTATTGCCATTAACTTGTATTACTAACACACATATTTATAACTAGATATACATATGTATATAATTAATTTGATTTGTTTGGCTTTGTTCGAACTGCATTTTCATGTTTTTATTTTGTTGCATGTAAAGCAACAAGAAACGAGTTAAACCCCGTCCCACCTCCTCAGCCTTGCGCTTGCGTGCAAAATTCGCTTCGTATATGTATGTATGTAGGTACATAGCTCGTCTCTAGTCTGTCTTCTTCTCCTTTTAAGTATTTTTATTACAATTACTATTTTTTTAAATTGTTTTGATTCGCGCTATTAGACGAAGCATTTTCATGCACCAGTTGCACTGGCTAGTAGTTTACTCAAGCGGTTAGCGGTTTTATTAATACTAAATACATATATATGTATATATTTTTTGCTCCTTCAGTAGTTGCTAACCGCCTTATTTATGTGCAACAAATAAATTTCTAAAAGTTAGCCTTCCTAATTTTTTTCTAGTAGCAGTTTGAATTTGCATTCAACTTTCTTTCATTGCGAACAAATAGTAGCTTAGTAATCAAGGTAGAGCTTGCAGATACCGCTAGGTAATTTTGATTTTTTTTTTTTAACTAAGAATCTAGGCTGCGCTTGGCGAATGTTTAGATGAAAGGAAGTGGTAATATGAGCTTTCAGGCTCCGACAAATATGTTACTTTAGACTCGGCTGGAAATCGGAAAGGAGATCGCTTTCTCAACGAACGAAAATTATGCACGTGGACGATGTCGAACAATAATGAGAAGGCTTTGAGGGCTTTCGAGAGAATTACGCTAAGCAAGATCTATAACCCTATTAGCTTAGCGACGGATACAGAGAGAGATATGGACAAAAGGAAACGCATTCCGATTCAGCATTCGCGATGACTAGGATAAGTCCTAGTTCGGTAAAAAATATTTACATATATTAGGCTTCTAAGAGTGACCGAAGAAAGCTAGCAAGTTCCCTGGAATACAATGGAAGGACCAAGTACAAAATGCCATGTCTTCACTTGGTAGGAACAACTGGTGGCGACAAATAAGACGCTTGGAAGTTGATTTTTTTCTTCAAGTCTTAGCGTACATACCTAAATATTAGAGCCTCCTTTTAATCCCTAGTTAGAAGCGAGTTTAGCATGGTGCCGGAAATGATGTGCTTTCGATATACTCCTTCCTTCCTGTTTTAACTGTGTATTATGCAGAAATTTTTTTGCTTTGTTTAATTTTATAATACTTTTATATTTTATTTTGTCTCATTCTTTTTTTAATTTTATGTTGTTTTACTCTTTTTTATTTAATTTTTTTTATTCTTTTTTAATTTTATTTGGTTTTTTCTTTATAATTTATTTTTGTTTTGTTTTTAACTTTGTTAATTACTTTACGAATTTATTTTTAAATTTGTTTTGTATTTTTCTTAATTTCTGTTTAATATTTTATTTTCATTCAAAAGTTTTTATTTTGTAAATTCTTTACCTTTTGTTTTTTTTATTGATTTTAATTTTATATTATTGAATTATTTTAATATTGTTGAAAGTTTTTAATATTGTGTAATTTTTTATTTAATTTTTAAATATTTTTTATTTTATTTGTTTGAAACTTTGAATTTTTTAGTTCTTTGTTTTCTTTTTTTTTTGTATTCTCATTTTGAATTATTTATTTAATTTTTTAAATATTCTTTTTAATTTTCCGCTTTATCGTTTTTTACTTATAAGTATATATACATACATGCATACATATACATATGAATGTATATATAGCAGTAATAAACCATTCAGAAAACATATTTAAAAAATCATTTTCGCAAATTTTATTGGCCTCAATCCAATTTTAGCGTATATTCCATACATTTTTTGAATGAACATACATGCCTTTTTGTCTTAAAATATTTAAAAATTTTGATAAGCTACATCTAAATTTTCAGTATAGTAAGGTGTAGGTTTTAGGTTGCTAAAAAATCACGTTGAATTTAGGCAATTTTTTACGCATTTTCTTACATAAAAAGTATGTTTGACAATTTTTTTTTGTATGGGAAAAAGTGCGTAATACAGACAGAAAAAAATATTTTATTTTATTATTGTACTAGAAAAAATTCTGCACAAATTATCAAAAATTTGAAAATTTGATTTGTTGATTTTTTATAATTTTTGCACAGAGTTTGAATATGAATAAATTATTGTTTTTTGTTAGATAATGAGTTGTACTTTTATAAAAAAATAATAGATATTAAATAAACAAAAGAAAGTACAGTAGACGCTCACAAATTAGAAATCTGAGATATTCGAATCTTCCAGAAATTAGAATTAGAGTTTGCGAAACATTAAACGCTCTGAAATTAGAATTAAAAATTCTAGTACTTGTATTTTGTTTGAATAAAGTAAAACTTATAAGAGGATCACCATTTATCTGTGTTACCCGCTTTTTTAATTTAATGCAACCATATATTTTTAATTAAAAATAAATTTGTATTTAATAAAATGAAGTGAAAAAAGAGTTCTATAATAGTTTTTTAAGTAAATTTAATCCATTTTTAATTCATATTCGAATAAAAAAACAACGTCCAGAAATTAGAATATTTAAGAAATTAGACCTAAATACCCAAAAACCAATTTTAATTTTTTCAATTTCAGTATAATAAAGCGCAAGTTTTAAGTGACTATAAGTTACCGTTGTTTTTTGAAATTTTTATTACTGACGCTCTTCGGCATTTTTCCCCATACAAAAACAAAAAAAAAAAAAACTATCACGCATTCGTTATATTGAGAAAGTTGTCGACTTTTTCTAAATTTTGTAAAAACTTTGAAACATTAATTTATATGCCATATGATACATTTCTATTAAAAAATTTACGAAAAAATATTATTACGAAAAACATTGAAAATGCTAAAAGAAAACACTGTACGGAAACAAATTCTGATGAGCGTATGTTTGTATGCATCTACGTATGTATATAAAAAAAAACAAGAAAACTTTAGTATTTGAGGCCACTTTTTTTTAAATATTCCAAAGTAAACAATTCTGCAAATTTCCTTGCCTTACAATGAGGATAAACTCTCAACAACGTCTAATGATTTTGCCAGAAAAAACGATTTTGCACAAACACAATTTTTTTTGCCAAAAGAGCACTGCAGTGCCAGAGAAGAATTTTCGACGCAAAATGGAGAAGTTTTGTTTACAACAAAATTTAAAGCCGCCCGGCATGATTTTTATGTTGAATGAATACATACATATATACATACTTATGTATGTAATATTTGTACTTGAAATCTGAATATGCAAATACTTTTTTCGTTGCATTTTAACTTATTTTTTTGTTTTTATTTTAGCATTTTCTTTATATTTCTTAATATGCAAAGCCGGTTCACTGACCATTCATTCATTTTAAAAACTAAAATATTTTTTGTTCTTATTATATTGCGACGAGTGCCTTCTTTGGCCAGTTTGCCCGCGAGAAATATGCATTTTTCTGTTATTTAAACATTTTTATTTTTAAACACCTATGTATGTACATTTGTATGCATATAAACAAGAATTTGTGGCTGTGTGCTTGCCATTGACGTAACAGATTTTTTAAGCGCGTGGGCGTTTGCTACTCGAAATATTCCACTTTTGTGCGGTTGTAAAACTTTATGTGCATACACCGGGGCACATACAGTGCTTATGTCTACATATGTATGTATGTATTTTTATGTTCCTACGCATATTTTTTTTGTAGCCAAATTGTGCTCATCAACGTTACGACTTGACGGCAATTAATCCATTTTTCCGCTTGTAAAGCATTCAATTAGCGGCGAAACAAACGCGTATGTATAAGTGTTCTGACGGAAATTTTAAAAAATAAAAATAAAAAAATATAATTTTTATAGTCGGCGCCTATTTAGTTAAATGCATTCAAAGTATTTACTTTTGACGTAGAATACGTCTTACCTTAAGGTATGGGGGCTATGTTCAAATGTTGTAGTTGTAATTTTTAGAGCTTCACAAAAACGCTTATTGCACGAGAACTAATAAAGCGATTTCAAAGAAAAGTGTGGCGTTTCAAAGATAAAATTCCAAACCTGTCG
>NW_016158621.1:117515-119829 GCF_001687245.7 Rhagoletis zephyria
TTTTTTTTGGCATTGCAGGTTTTCAATCGCCTCCAAGAGTTGGATGAGAAGCGCACAGGCGGCATACGTGAATTCATAATTGGCACCGCAGAGGTTGAATCGGCCGTAGCGCCTATTATTGCACGGTGCATGGAGGGTATTGTTAAGGCGGGCGAGTCAATAAACGAAAAGGAGGACTCCTTTAAAGTCATAGAAAGGTTGCTGCTGCTGTCAATTTAAGCTTTTATTTATTTATTTATTTATTTATTTGTATTTGGCAATTTGCAGATATCAATCGGGCTTCACACCACCAACTGACATACCATTCGATGATTTGTCAAAGCAAAATCTTGATTCATCATCAGATTCCCGTGTGCAGTCAAGTCATTTCACCGTTAAGGGCACCATTAGCACGAGAGTCAAGAAACGCCCAGCGATTTTCAGCTTCTTCGGCAGCAATAAGGTAAGTGCGTAGTGTAATTTTAGAATGTTCGGAAAATAATAGTCGATGTAAACTAGAAATGTTGGCTCTTAAATAGGATTTGAAGAGTAAACATGTTTTCTCTAAAGAAATGTAATAGCTTATAGATTCCAAATACTTAGAATGCATACATACACTGTTATAAAATAAAAAAAAAAAAAACAGGCCGAGGTTAGAATGTTATTTTGTAACACCTGAAAGAGTACAACAGACAATTCCAACTGTTGTCGTTTTTTTTTTTTTTAATCACCGGCCGCTTTCTATGTTTGAGGCATGGATATCAGACAATCTACATATCGCTAGCTTAGACCGAAAATTGCTAGGTCCGCTTTTTGTGAAAACCATATTTTCATATACATAGGTACTTGTTTTATTTTTTCTCTTTTATATTCAATGGAAAGCAAATTTGTCAAGTCCAAAAGAGGCACCGAAAATTCAACAAAATCAAAATAATACGAAATCTATATTAATAAAGATGGAATCCTTCTTATTCGTATGTAATTTTGCTTTGCTTCAAACACGTAAAATGTTGTATTCAAAAATTTGCAAAATACTTGAAGAAAATGGCTATAAGAATTAAAAAAAAATTAAAGAAAAAAATATGGACTTGGCAACTTTACACTCTAAGCCAGCGATATACGTTCCTGCAAAACGACTTCAATGTTTGCCACTTTAAATATTAAAAATACTCTCTTACTTATGGCTTGCTAATACCACATTTCTCAAGCTTTTATCAATGAAATTTTATACCAGAAATCGACAGTGAGATTCTAAAAAATAAGTGTACTTTAAAATGTGCCGATCGAAGGCTTAGTAAGCTTAATATGAATTCGGTATCAAGTGCAGACGTTGCATACCTTTAGGCACAGCTATTATTTATGGAAAAGATTTGACTATAGCGGTTTAATGTAGAGATATCTGGTAACCCTACGCCTTCCAATATTACGCCGAAGATATTCCCCGTTTTTGTTTGTAAGTTTTATTAGCTGTTTAGGGAAATATCAGAAGCCAATCAGCTTTAACAGAAATACTTTTTTGTGCCTTAACAACTTATAGAACACATTTCTGCAACAGACCAAAACCATTTTATATATATGAAGAACTCGACGTATCTCTTTCTTTTACTTTCATTCCAAGCCGTTTACATATTTGGTTTTACTCCATTTGTAAAATCATTTCATGTTTTCTTTTTGTATTTCTTTTTTTGTAAATTTATTTAGTTTTTGTGCACTTAAGTTTCCTATTTAAACACACAATTTTTTTTTTGTTTGTCTATTACAAACGCTTTGGTTGTTGTTATGCTTTCCATATTTATCTCATAATGTCTTTTGTCTCTCTTTCTACTTTTTCTGTTCATTACCTATTGGATTACTGGGTACGCTCTTGCGAAATCACAATTCAATCTCTGCAAAACAAAAACAAATATATATATATATGTATCGCCAACAACAAAAATTAATGTCGAAATTTACATAAATATGTGTTATGAATAACCTCAAAATAATTGGAAAATTTGTGATTCCATACAAACGACGATTAAAATCTTTAATGTAAGTACCTACCTAATGTGCGTACAGCCTCAGCGTTTATACTTACATACATCCATGCATACGTGTTTCATGTACTTGTAGTGTTTTGTTGTCGTGCAACTATACATACATATCTCCATAGTGCAAATTTTGTTTGGCATTAAGCTCGGTGTGCTGTGGAATTACTAAAATTTAAAAATTGTAGTACTTAACAACTCGAAAATTTATAAAGTTTTATTTGATGTTTTATTAAATTGCTTTCTAATTTAAATTTAAGCTCCATAACATACCGAGCATTTAACACATTTTGGTACAATTTGACATT